>NW_018128037.1:976442-998873 GCF_001952655.1 Monopterus albus
GCAAATCTGGACTTTCAATCAAAACATTTTTGACAGTCTGGACATTTTTGTCCAGAAGGATCTTCTTTATTGAGAACATTTGTTTTAATATTGGATTCGAACGGTAAAAGGGTTTGTAATACATACCAGCTGACAAATGGATTTCGTGTACAAGTAAAGGTAAGACCATAAACTTTTATTATTTCTAGTTAGAAATAAGCTCAATTGGAATAAATTTTAACCTCAAATTAAATATGGGTCACGTTTGTGTGGAGAATGAAATATAAAACACAACGCATTGTCTGTTAACAGACAATTTGTATTTGTAAATCTGACTGTAAAAGAGTTAGTGCCTCACCAGCTGTCAACCTCACCGCACGTCACTGCATGTGGCATACTTGACTGTTTATCCAGGGCTTCTGGTTGGGAAACCTCCTGACGTGTATGGTGGGAACAATGTTGTCAATGACCTAATGCACCTGGTCACATACTCAGCATAGTCCTGTATGCTGACAGAAAAGTCCTCCAAGGTGGCTGCAGCTTTAAACACATCCCAGTCTGTCTGAAGCAAAACAGTCCTGCAGGATCTCCATGTTCCAAAGAATATTCCACACTTTAACTTGATCATACTTGCTGCCCAAGTTAACTTATTTAACATATTTAAAAATTATTGATCAACTTACTGTTCAGAATGTTGTATGAAGTGGATTAAAATCATTCTCAAACGCTCATTCTATTCATGTATACAGTGAATTTTTGGACTATAATTTATTTATACTCCACTCAGGCCATATAATCTGATGCTGATAGTGAGGGTGAAATCAACTAATAAACAGTCTTAAAGGGCAACTTTAAGAAAAGTGTTCTGGAGTGTGTCCATACACTATGATGTCACCGGTGGGAGTGCTTACTGTGCAATAATTCTACCATATCTCATTTTGAAAATACTCAGCCGCCTATTAAAACCAAACAAGATCAAAAGAATAAACGAAACTATAGTGGTCTTAATCCAACAGCAACTTTAATATAAATGTTAAGGGCAAAATGTGTGGCAGCATAACATGGCAAATAAAGGCACATCCACTTTTTCCACAAGGCATAAATGTGATTTAAATCTGGCTTAAAGGATATGAAATAAATTCTATGTGCTCTATACAAAACAAATTCAATCAACAGACAACATGAATTGGCATATCTTCTCCAAATATATTACAGGTTTTAGATCTATGTATATAAAAAAGGAAAAAACTAAATTCATTTTTAAATCCAAATTCAATTCATTTTAGTGACTTTGCTTCATGATGGAAAAACATGCATGTCCTCTTCAACAGAACTGAAAGAAAGAAAGAATAACTGGGATTAAAAATGATTTCAAGTTTCATTGGTGAAACTTCACAGCTGATGGTTAATGGATGTTTGGAGCTTTCTTGTGTGTTATCTTTACATTCAGTGATAATCACCAGGCCCACTGTGCATAACCTTAAGATGGGTACTCAATTGTATGTGATCCCTCAGATCACAAACATGATTTTATTAAGATATTTTAAATCCTACGTTGTTTATGTGTTGGTGCATTGCGACTTTTGTCTTTCAATAAGTGGAAAACCAACAGCACGATACACTGTTCTTACTCAAGACAAATACAAAGAGGCCCCACTTGTAAAAACAAATAATCCTACTATCCATCCATCCATCTTCGTCTGAGACCAGGTCACGGGGGCAGTAGCCTGAGCAGAGCCTCCCAGGCTTCCCTCTCCCCACACGCCTCCTCTAGCTCCTCAGGAGGAACCCCAAGGTGTTCCCAGGCCAGCCGGGAGACATAGTCTCTCCAACATGTCCTGGGTCTGCCCCGAGGCCTTCTCCCGGAAGGACATGCCCAGAATACCTCCCCAGGGAGGCGTCCAGGGGGGATCCTAAACAGGTGCCCGAGCCACCTCAACTGGTTCAATGTGGAGGAGCAGCGGCTCTACTCTGAGCTTCTCACGGGTGACTGAGCTCCGCACCCTATCCCTAAGGGTGCGCCCAGCCACTCTATGGATTAAACTAATTTCTGCTGCTTGTATCCACAATCTCATTCTTTCGGTCATGATCCAAAGTTCATGGCCATAGGTGAACGTAGATCAACTGGTAAATTGAGAGCTTTGTCTTATGACTCAGCTCCTTCTTCACCACAATGGACTGGTACAGAGACCGCATTACTGCGGACGCTGCACCGACCCGTCTGTCAACCTGCCGCCCCATTTTCCCTCACTCGAGAACAAGACCCCAAGATATATAAACTCCTCCACTTGAGGGAGCAACTCAGCCCCAACCTGGAGAGAGCAATCCACCTTTTTTCCAACTGAGAACCATGGCCTCAGATTTGGAGGTGCTAATTCTCATCCCCGCCGCTTCAAACTCGGCTGCAAACCCCTCTAGTGCACGCTATAGGTCTTGAACTGGTGAAGCCAACAGAACCACATCATCCGCAAAGAGCAGAGACAAGATTCTGCGGCCATCAAAACAGACGCCCTCCATTACCTGGCTGTGCCTAGAAATTCTATCCATAAAAATGATGAACAGAATCGGTGACAAAGGGCAGCCTTGGTGGAGTCCAACATGCACTGGAAACAGTCCTAGTAAATAATCCTAATGGTGAAAAACTTGACTGTGCACCTTTATCTCCTCCTGCCATCCATATTTATTCAACATCTGCCAAAATTAAAGCTGCAAAAATCAATTCTGGATACTAGATCAAATAACTGTGCAATGTGAAATGTGTTGCTCATGGGGACAAATTTAGAGAATATCATCCACTCTGTAGCTCTACAGTGTCTTTTTCTTTAGGCACATTTATTGTTTGGTTTAGGTGCAGCAGTCTCATCTGTAAACTGTAACAGTAAAACCGTAAACTGCTGATTTCACTAAAAACAGCTCTGATAAACTCACTGTACAGCACCTGCCCAGCACCAGGCAGCAGGTCCACAAAGTTAGTTAGAAGAACCTCCCTTATCATTAGAGGTGGATTCACTAAGAGTTTGCATTGTCTGATAAATCAGGTCAAAACAGGCCAGGACATGGTGTCTCTCGGGGATACTACCCCCTCCATAACACTCACACTTGTTATTCCAGCTTCTCCACCCTTTGTTTTGATAGTTGGTTTGACCATTTGCTTTGCCCACCACCTAGCAAAGGTTCTACAAGGCCTTTTTCGAACACCAGCCATAGTGCAACAGTCAGCCACTAACTTAGAGCAGTTTATTAAACAGCTGTTGAACAAACAGAACAAAACTTAGAGATACTGTATGTGATGTCTGCACCGCTGAAGCCCACATTTTACCTCTAAAACTAGCGGTGAAGCCCTCATTTAGTCACTAGCTTCAAACTGGTGAATGCATTTGCTAGGAAACAGAACTTGTCAGTTTGTTTTGAGTGTCACGGTGGCTGAAAAAATTAATCAGTGCACCTTTAAGGTATCCTGTCTGGGAACACTGGCTTCCTCATGAAATGAAATAATGGGCACACAAATGAATAAGAAAGTCACTTTTGGCTTTTCCCGTTTAGGGGTCGCCACAGCGAATCGTCACACTCACGACTCGCATGTTGACATATGGCACGTGTTTTATGCCGGATGCCCTTCCTGACGCAACCCTGATTTAAACCTGGGCCACAGCGGTCAGAGCACTGCGCCTGAACCACTAGCCTACCAGGGACGGCGGACACACAGCAATAAGGTGTCTTATTTGTTAGGTTCAAAATAACTTAAATTTTTACACTGTCATAACGTGACACATAACCACTCTGAAAACCAATTCTCTTTAACATGTAAATTGTATCATTTCCCCATCAGGTACAAAACATTGGCAGACATGGTAAAAATCATGATAACAGCACTGATTTCAGATGTTCCTGTCATATAGTTGACAGAAGGGAATGCCATCTGTAACTCTTCTGAAAACATAGAGATGGATGAACAGTAACGGTATACTGGTTGTTCCAGCTCTTTGAGAAATTCCTACATGTTCTATGTTCAACAAAACTAATATGCTTGTTTGCAAAACCAAAATTACTTAAGTTAATAGGTTCATACAACTTAACACTTTTTTTTTTTTTTTTTATATTTACTTACGTTTAAATTGTTGGAGCATGTTTAAGAGTCCTGGGGTGTTTCAAAGTGCTAAAACAACAACGCAAACTTCCAACAAACCACCAGCTTTTAAACAGAGTCATTTCACCTTGATCTAAAGCCAGGTGAGGGAGGGAGGGACTGGAAAAACTACAAGGAGAGGGAGGAAGGTGTAAATGTGGAGAGCAGGAGGAGGAGGGTGAAAAGGACAGCAAAGGAGTAATGAAATGTAAACAAGAAAGAAAACAAAAGCTGAAAGAAGAGAAACAGTAAAACAAAGAGAAGAAAAGGAGACAGAGGAGAAGGAAAAAACAAAAAATGACAAAAGAAGGACCAGAAGGAGGAGCTACGGCGGACATAAAAAGGAAGCAGTGCTGACTGAAGGTGTATGGAAAGGTAGAGCTGAGAGGAAGGCTAGTCTCTGCTGCCATCTTCTGGTGACGGTATCAAGAGAGCTCAAAGATTTTTGTTGTCAAGTCACTATATGTGCAGGACATACAGAAGAATCAAAATACTGTTTCTCTCTCACCTAGTATTGAATGCCATACCATTTAGGAAACTAAAACAGAATAAAAGTAGAGTAAAAATAGACTAAAAAGAATAAGAAAGCTAAGTCAAAGTGATTAGGATAAAGCTAAACAGTATAACCTAATAGGCTATGAGTCACACCATGTACAATCAGTGACAGTAGTGCAAATAATAACAAGAAGATTGTCAGATGATTGTGAGATTAAAATGCACATGGACAGCAGTGCGAATGACCAACAGCAGCACATTTACATGTAATATAACAAGAAGGGGGAATGTATTGGGTTTGTCTAAAACAGCAGAGGTAGTCCTTTTTATGTTCTCTGGTGGGTCAAAGTCCAGGGGCAGGGGGCAGAGGTGGGAGGTAGTGAACAGTGTTCAGCATCCTCATAACCTGGTGGATTAAGCTGTTTGTAAGCCTGGTGGAGTGGACCTGAAAACTCAGATACCTTCTCCCTAAAGGCAGGAATCTGAAGTGGATTGTGAGGGGTGGGAGGTGGGAGGTGACCTGTTTGACCTGTATGCAAACTGAAATGGGCCGTGAGAGGGAGGAAGGATGGACCTGACATTCTGCATGACCAGCCGCTCGAAGCACTTCATAATAATTTAAGTCATTGCTACAGGCTGATAGTCATTGTAACTGGGTGGAATTGGAATTATTGTGGCAGCCTTGAAGCACGTGGGAGCAACCGCTTGGCTCAGAGAGGTGTTAAAGATGTCTGTGAGAACATCCTTGAGCTCCCCGGCAGTCTTTTAAAGCATGACCAAGTATGTTATCCGGTCCAGCTGCCTTGCGTGGGTTAACCCTGGAAAGGGTCTTCTTCACGCAGGCTACGGACAGACACACAGCCTGCTCGCCTTTGGGGGGGGGTTATGCTCTGAAGGGGGTCACAGCTTGTATGCTCCCTTGCATGCGGTGTACACAAAGTCCAATGTGTTGTCTCCTTTCGTTGGAAAGTCCACACGCTGGTGCAGATTGGGCAATAAAAGCTTTAAATCCGCGTGATTGAAGTCCCCAGCTGTGATGAGGAATTCATCTGGGTGCATTGTCTGTTATTCACTGATGGCCTGGTAGAGTTACTTTAGTGCCTCACTCCTATCGCTGGTGTTAGCGGTGGGAGGAATGTAAGCAGCTATCAACAGATCCGTGCAGATTCTCAGTCATCCAGGTCATAGTAAGCTGAAAAAAACTTAGAAAAATCAACTGGACTTGGTTTTTAGGTCCAAGAGGCTTCATCAGTTCTGCCCGGCTGGAGTTGAACTATCAACAGAATTACTGGGTAGTGCCTACATAAATGGAAAGGCCGACACTTGATGATAATAAACTCCACCAACAGAAAACTGTGTTTATGAACAATAGCAGCATCCTGACACCAAGCATCGCTGATGTAAACACAAACTCCCCCTCCACGTGTCTTGCTGCCTTCCACAAGGACTCGGTGGCATGTTAACCCATCTAGCTGGATAGCGGAGTCCAGGGTGTTGTCACTGAGCCATGTCTTCATAAAAGTGAAAACACAGCAGTCCCTCACATCACGCCACACAGATCTCAGGAGCTGTATATGGTCTATTTTGTTGTCCAGTGAACGTACACTGGCCATAATGAGGGATGGTATCGCGGGTCTGTGTGGGCTAGCTGCTAGCCTAGCCTGAATGCCTCCCTGT
This sequence comes from Monopterus albus, assembly GCF_001952655.1. NCBI lineage: Eukaryota > Metazoa > Chordata > Actinopteri > Synbranchiformes > Synbranchidae > Monopterus > Monopterus albus. The sequence goes on from NW_018128037.1 coordinate 982,720, forward strand.
TTTCCCCGCTTCTGCTTTCGTTCACACCGCTTTCGACGCTTCCTCTCAGGGGGTGGTGTAGCTGGCGTGTCCGGTGATGTATGAATCCGGCGGAGAAGTCCCAGGCCTCGAATATCCTCTGTGACTTTCTGGTCTAAGTTGAAATGTTTTGACTTATTCCCTACAACCATAAGGCAGTGGCGACTGTATCTTGAGCGCAACGTAGACGTTGAACTACACGCGCCAGAACATAAACACGACAAATGCACACACACACACACACTAGAACACACATTATTAGGCACACAACCGGGAGAGAGACAAACCGCTGCGTTTGTTCGTGACACCGCCATGTTTTCCTCTGTATGTATCAGTATGTTACTGATACTCATTAATTTCCCCTTAACACTAAAGAGGAAGGAGAAACAGAATATAATCATTTTTGGCGAGGCTACTTCAAACCACCTTCATGCATTTCTGCTTCAGTTAGTCCTACATTTCCTACAGTGCCTTTCAACAGGAAGGCCAATGGAAAGCTTAAGAGTGCATTAATTAATTTATTTTCAGTAGCTAGAGACTCAAAACAAATGAACACATCCTATGTCCTAGCATTGACAAATACAGCCACCAATCCTAAGCTACTGTTAGCTGACTGTGAGTTCTGGCTTTATGGCTGCAGTGCAGCAGCACAATGTCAAATGATGGAGACAGTCCTGAACAGGGCTAACACTAACTTTAAAGCTCAAATTTCTTCACTATTTAAAACATATTAATTCAACACAAAGGTAAAATCATGATTGCTAATATTATCAAAACAAATGTGTTAGCTTTAGATGTTAACGTATCCAGAACCAAGAACACTACATCTGAATCAAATCTGATTGCTTTGGCTGCTCTCAACCCTCTCCATGTCAAAAAAGACAAGCTGATGTTAAACCAGGCTTTTGCTCCTTGTCCCCCCTTCTCTGTCCAAAAGAACGTGACCTCTTTGGTCTGGCAGCCATTCTTTCAAGAGCTGATTGAGAGTTGCCATTTAGACTTGGGTGGAGTTATCTGGCAAATTGAGGAAGAAACAGGTGACCAAGAGAAAGAAGATCAGAATGAGGCTCAGAAAAGCAAAAACCAACTAAGCAGCACGAGTCTAATAGATGACTGGTTTATCAATTGTGTGGTAAAGGAAGAAAGGGTGGAAATGTTTGGGTAGAGACTGATCCTCTCCAGAGAACACCGCTGGTTTGAGAGGAGTCAAAGAAGCAAATTTTGTCCAAATAGAACACCCCTCTTCTAGATAGGGGTGGTGGACTCAGACACAACTCATCATCCATCTACAACTCTGTTTTGAAATCGCTACCAAAATATTTCCGCCCCAATTCACACCACGACAATAGGTGCTGGTCCACACATGAGGGTTCAAAGACAGGTAACGACTCTCACCGATACCAGACCCTAACAATTCAGGGGACATTGTTGACCATCGAAGGACTGAAACACCACCCAGTGGGATAAATACCTCCTGCTCACCACCAGTCAGACAGAACTGATGAAGCCTCTTGGATGAGAGGTGAAACGTCTTCTACCTAAAGCTACATCCAGATGATTTCTTCTGTGTTTTTTCAGCAACTCTACTGAATTTGTTCATTTATTTCTTATTTGTAAGTTTCATAGATTCCCACTTGTTGGGTACATACATTATTTATATGCCTGCTTATTTAAGGATATACACATGCATATAACAACAGCTGTATATTATATGGAGCACCAGAGCATTTATTACTATAGAGGGTGATTACCTGACATTTTAATATTTCAGTTTACCCTTACACAAACATATAATTATATGTTAATAATTGTTCTTCACCTTCCATCGGTTGCCGCAGCTGTTACACAGGACAAAGGTGGTCATGGGCTCATCAGCGCTGCGGGTCTGCACCTGTAATACACACACAGACTTGTTGAAAACAAAACAAAAAATGATTTCAGTAAAAACTGGCACAGTGCGTGTCCATACCTGTGTGTATGTGCAGTTCTTTCCGTGACACTTGTTGCAGATGAACATGTCTGTCTCAGTTCCTCCAACCTTTGACAGCTGATGCTCTCTGATGGACTCTTTAGTCAGAGCTTCTCTGATCTGCTTTAGCTCTGCACTCGCCATCTCCTGCACACAACACACACATTTCAACTGCTTCAACAGTCTGAATTCAATACTACACAGTGTTCGCAGAGCTCGGACACATACTTGAACTCTTTTTCACACACATTTGTTTTCATCCCTGCCTGTCAGACTCCACAATGGGCACCACGCGCACACATGCAGTGAACAAGTGACGGAGAGAAGGAGGCTGAAATTACCAAACTCCATCCACAAAAAAAAAGAAATTAAAGTCAGCAGTGCAGGATTACTTTGGATATCTCAAAAATGGACACCTTCAAGAACACATCCCTCTGTGCAGGTCAAAGTATGTGTCCCCTATATTACTTTAATCCCAAACAATAAAATGTGTGATTATACAAACACTGGTCATAAAATGTGCTAGTGAAATAATTTTACACGTTGTCTGTTCCATTGCTGATCTCTGATTTACAACAGGACTCACACTGATCCCCATCTGACCCCAGAAACACATGCACAAACTTTCTGGACTCAAAAGTGAGTGTGTGTGTGTGTCTGTGTGAGTGATGCCACAGACAGGATCAGTCTGGCTGCATTACTGCACTGCTACACTACAGTAAGTTAGCAACTATTTTGATAATCATTAGAGAATAGTGACAGCATTTCTCATTATTGTTTTACAAACCTGTCAATTGATTAATAATGAAAATAATCAGCAGATTGATCCCTAATGAAAATAATCAATAGTTCAATCAGTGCATGAGTGAGGGGCTGTTAATGGAAAGCAAAAAGTCTGGCAGTCTTCCAAGCAACTTTAATGCAAAGGTAAAAGACCAATGGGTTTTGGCATTAAGCTTTCATCATAGGTAATATGATGTAATAATATAACAGTACAAGATAGATAGTATAACATTTTACAGCATTGAATAGCCTACTTCTACTATTAATACTTTAATTAATAATACTTAGTTTTAACTTAACATTCCCAATGCAGGACTTTTGCTTGTAACAGAGTAGGCTACTTTTACTTAAGTAAAGGATGTGAACAGCACTACTGCTGATAACATGCTTTAGTTATATAACATGTTATAATTAGATCCCTTTTTTTTAATCATGTTTATAATCCTGTTTATTCTTTAGGGTCAATCTAGCTCTGCAATCCAGCTCAATCAACAATCAACTTGCAATTTAAAAAAATACCCTTTTGTTTTCATTCCTCTGAGGGTCGTTGTAGTTGATAATATTGTGTAATACCGGATAAGATAATATCATAAAGCCATGATATTTTCTGAGACAGTTATCATATTGTTACAACCCTACTCCTAAGGACCTTCTTCAACACAGTGGTGGCATCAGCCATCATCTATGGAGACTATGAAGACTAGACACACTGGTCAAGAAGGCCAGCTTTGTCCTGGGAAGTCCCCTTGACCCAGTGCTGACAGGACGATGTTAGCTAAGCTGACATCCTTGCTTGAGGAGGATTCCCACCCCATGCATAAGACTCTGTCAGCACTGGGCAGGTCCGTCAGTGACAGACTGCTTCACCCCCTTCCTCCTTGCTGTTGTCTGACTGTAAAGCCAGCATTGCTCCCAGTAGACACCCGACCCCCACCCAAAGTTGACCACATGCATCCACAGACTGAATAACTGTGAATATAAAGCAGTGCACAGTGTGCAATATATTACTTTTTCAAAAATGCATTATTACAGCTTCAATGTTTATATTGGTAACACCTTGTTTATTACTTTCTGATTCTTAACACAGAGACTGTTTCTATCCTGTTGCTGCTGTAATGATGTGAATTTCCCTGTTATGGGACTAATAAAGGCTTATCTTATACAGTGGGTATAGAAAAGAATCTAGTTTGCTTTAGTTGAACTACCAGGGACTGAAAAGCTGCAGGAAAACTATTTTCAGGCTGAGCTAATCAAAATGACCACAAGTGATTACAGTTGAAAGTCAAATGGCTTTGTGTGCCATTGAAAAGGTGATTAGCTACACCTGATTGAGTTTACAAGTCATTTTTTTGGAGGGGGGTGATCCTTTTTCCAACTCAGCGATTCCATTTTTGAATTTATTTATTTTTTCTGTCACGTTGGTGTTATATCTTTCACTTGGATGTTATAAGTTGCACTGAGTAAATACAGCTGGATAAAACAAAACTTTGTCCGTCTTCTTTTCAGGCTGCAAAGCAACGAAATGTGATTATTTTAAAGGGGGGTGATTCTCTTCTATAACCACTGTATATGCACATATGTACTATACTAGCCTTCATTCCCTAGCTCCTAAACTAATATAACCATAACCCTAATCCAAGACTAGACTCTTAAACAGCCCCTTTGGATAAGATAGGACTGGGCATAATATCTGTGCGACTCACCTCAGCAGTCATACAAGCGATGCGTTGAGGTGAGATGTTTCCACACAGGACATTACGCCGCAGTTCAGGATTCTTCTGGTCCTTCAGGTTGGAAATGCGGCTTCGTAGACGCGTTTTATATTTCATATCTGTTGACTTAAACTCCTGGAAGATCTGTGAGCACAATGAGCAGTCAAGGATGAAAACATTCAAAACTGATGAACCACCAGGTACAATGTGTATCAAATTATTAAGTTGCCATCATCTATCCATCCATTATACTGTATATACTGCTTATTCCTGAATATGGTCACAGGGGTGCTGGAGTCAATCCCAGCTGACATTGGGTGAGAGGTGGGGTCCACCCTGGACAGCTCGCCAGTCTATCACAGGGCTGACGCTTAGCGACAGACAACCACACACACTCACTCCTACTGGCAATTTAGAGTCACCTGTGAACCTAACCTGCATGTCTTTGGAATGTGGGAAGAAGCCGGAGTACCCAGAAAGAGCCGACAGGGAGAACATGCAAACTCCACACAAAAATGGCTCATGTCGGCCGAGGTTTGAACTGTGAATAAGCTTCTTGCTGTGAGGTGACAGCGCTAACCACCACACCGCTGTGCTGCCCAAGTTGCCGTCATTTATCATAAAATCTCATTTAAAAATGGATGAAATTACTGTATGAATAAATCATACATACATGGATTTAAGGATATTTGAGACAGGGTGTGTATTAGAGGCTTAAAGGTACACATATTTATATCAGACTTTTTCCTGGACTTTCAGTACAGTGCAGATGCACACTAAATGCAGTCTTTAAGAGTAGTTAACAATAAGCTTGTTTTGCATGCAGAACATTTCTTTCAAATCCATATTCCTACACCAACATATAGCTCTGAACCAGTGCAAACAAGAAGCCAGAGCTAACAGAGCCTCCCTCATCATTAAGCTCTCCTGTGTTGGAACACTTCAGCTTTCCAGTGAAACACAACAATGGATAAAGACAAATGGATAAGATGTCTTACTGCATTCTGGTCTGCCACTTAATAAGCTCATTCAGTGGTGACTGGGTATGTTTTTGGCAACACATCAAACTTGAAATGGCACTATGCGAGCATGAATATCACTACTGCTAAGGGGAAAATTAGCGTAGTACAAATGCTGCTCCCTTCATCATTTACACAACCTTTCCATGGCTTGTACAAAAGTTCTTAATGCAAGCTGATTTATTTTCCCCTTACTGAACGAAACTTATTTTGCATATTGTTCCACCCATAATGTGTACGCAGATATGTATATGCATATGTATGCAGCATTACTGTACTTTAACTTATTTTCAATTACTTAGAGTAAGCCTACAATAAGCAAGTTCTAGAAAGCTGTCCAAGGGTAGGCTCAGAAGCCCGTCCCTCATTCTCTGCTCCATTACAGTCCACCCAGCCCTTCGCTCACTGTACATCTATGTTGTGTTCACTGTCTCAGCTAATGCAGGAATCTGAAGCTTGCTAGCCCTCAATTAGATATAGCAACACCTTCCAGCAATTAATACTAGCTTGTAGCCACGGTGCAAGAGGAGCAGTACACCAGAATCACATACAGTACCCTCACTGATAGAACCGAGGTGAACAAAATAACAAAAATACCTTTCAGGATAATGGAATACAATTCAATAGCAATTCAACACCCTCTAAAATCACATTGAAGTTGAATCAACATCACAGTTTCAACAAAATCTGCACATCAGCGCCTTCATTAAGGGCTATTTATTCTGGGATTGTGGTATTAGACTGTAATGTTGGTAGCCAGGTGTACCTACTGTAATAAACTCACAGCTGCATATGTTCTCATGAACTTTCCCAACTACTGGATACCAGCAGGCTGACGTTTCAGAATTATCCTGTCATGAACTGAAGTGTTGGACAAGAGTACGATTCAAACTTCTTGTCACACTGGAAAAAAAGTCAGTTAAAATGTCTCACTTGGTAACAAATTGCTTAGCCGAGGGATGGACATGCCACAGCCCTCAGAGCCACACTGTTAACAGGTCTTATACTTGTATAGCGCTTTTCTATGCATTGCAACACACTCAAAGCATTTTCACGCTATTTGATCATTCACCCTTTCGCTCTCCCAAGTACTCACACATTCCCGCACCAGCGTCATCACCGGGAGCAACTGAGACAAGGACACTCCCACATGTGGACTAAACAAGCCGGGAAAAAAACGCTAATTTTCCAATTAGAAGGATTAGGAAGATCTGCCTCTTGAGCCAGAGTTCAAGTGAAACACATCCTGTCAGTACACTCAGATTAGGATCTTTCTTTCAGGTGTGAAGTCCTGCTCTGTTTTTTTCATGTGTTAAAGTCACAGCATGAAGTGCTGAAGGATATGTTCTTCAATTTGTGCTGCAAGATGCTCACAGTCAGCCCCAATGGTCTTGTGGTCGTCTGGAATACACAAACACACGTTGTTTCATTTCAGGCACATTAAAAGCTTTTTATACAATACAACTGACTTTTTACAAAACTACAAAGCAAAATGATTAAAAATATATGTTTATCAAATTGGGAACTTAGTAACAAACTTGTAACTCAAATGAGTAACGCAACATGTATTTGTAACTTAACACAAAATGAAGCCATTAATAATAAGGAAGTCAGCCAGTTAGTTTGATGGATTACAAATTTGACTGAGTTACAGTCAAACATCACAAACACCACTAGAGCACCGGTGGTTCATTCTTGATAATATTCCAAACCCAAGAATCGTTGGTTTTATCTTTCTACTCCGCAGCTTTATACAGCGAATGAAACTGCCCGTTACCAGAATAAGGTTGCAGGATGACACCTTAATAGTTTCTATTTGCTAAAGAAGGCCACAGAGCACCATCAAATCTCTGGAAATAAGCCAGTTTTATCTCAAACACTGCACCGGTTGATTTTCATGCTGACCTGAGAAGAAGCTGACAACGCACTCTCACCTCATTTAGTAACTGCTAACGAAAACTATGTGATATGAGACTGCCAGAAAAGCTACTAAAACGGATGTGAGACTGTTTTGTCAACCCTCTAGTCATTCATCTTCTAACTAATGAACAACAGTAAGTTCTGTTGAGATTGTAAAATAGTATTTAGTATGATAAGGTATGTACAGTCAGTGTTGAGGAAACTACTTAGAAAATGTAGCTTTGCAAACTATCAGTTACTTCACACTGGAAAGTTACTCTAGAGAGAAACATGCTATGGTAAACTAAAGTTACTTAGGAAAAGTGGTTCAAACTACTGTTAAAAATGATTAAACTGACAATGTCCATGTGACACAAAACTATAACATTAAAGCAACAAAAAAACTTTTTTTTCAGTGTACCTTGACCATTTGCCTGACTTTAGTGCTGGTGTAAAACATAGGAGCCTGTTTTGTTACTTGTCAGTTTTGCAACACCTGACTTGTACAAACTTAACTAAAACAGTCGAACTTACACCAGTTCGATAATATGAACAGTGGGCCTGTCTTTTACTACTAGTACTACTACTACTACTACTACAACACACAAGCAGTCTCTCAAAGGTGGATTAGGGTTAGAGAAACAATGGTAAAATAAAAAAGAAATCATTCCTTTTATGGCCCACAATTATTTGCAGTTTACTACACAAACAATGACAAAAATGTAATTTAACTACTTCAGTCACTACATATATATGAATGTAGTTAAACTACCAGCAAGTTACTGCAGAATGTAGTTAAACTACTAGTTTAATTACATGTAGTTCCCTACTCCCCAGCACTGTGCACACAGTAAGTGACTTTACTGTCATTTGTAGCAGACAATTAGTTCAGTCTGTCAGCAAACACTGAATACTGTAATCAATTTAAAACATGATGAAAATCGACACAAGAATGTCTCATCAGCAGCTTCATTCCAGAGTTAATCAGCAGCTGCTTTCCAGAAACATTGTGTTCACACAAAACATCAAACTGAAGTTCTAAGCCTCTGTGTAAGAGCTGCTGTCAAAGCTTCTACTTGCTGTTCAGCCAGATCTCGTCAACAATTTTGCATTTTAAACACCCTGTCTATAGCTATGTTTCTCATCACCGTCAGTCTGCAGCGCAGCCACCAGCAGCTCCCGGCACTTGTTCCTGACATTGTCAGTGGTGACAGGAACAGGCGGGAAGACGGTCATCTGACACGGAAGAGTGGGAATGGTGGGGGTGGTGGGGGTCTCACCAGACTTCTTACTGTAGGGTTTGGAGTGAGAGAAATATTAAAGAGTTGTGGTTAAAGAAGAGTAAAATTAACCTGATATGTGACTCAGTCAGTCAGTCTTTAAAAGTGACACACACACACACTTAGATGTGCGCCACTTCTGTCTGTTTCAACAATACATCACAGCGGCCGCCACACACCCCGGGCCGAGGCTGTGCCTCCTAATGCACGTCAGTGTATGAGGGGGGGATCTATCAACACTAAAATCATCATAACTCACTGAAATTACAGCTGATTTTCTGGTTGTTTGGTTTGTTGCAAACCCCAGAGATGTATTTATATCATATAAAACCACTTCATCTTTTGCAGATTGTAACAAAATATTTATATAATATAGAACATCCACAATTAATTATTCAAAAGCAACAATCCTGCCACCCCTCTCCACTGTAAAATGGCTGCCATAATACATAATTACACTGAAGTGAAAAGATTACATACAGATTTGGGCAAGCTACAGTTCTCTTTAATTTTATAGCAAAATATTCATATTTCATTTCAATTTATGTACAATATCTATACACAGTATGTATTGGAAGGGTTCTGTAGAGTTGCAATTTAAACATACTGATAAACCAGTCTTACAGTTTTGTGTAACTGCATAAAGGAAAGGCACTTTTAAAGCTAACAGACAGACCTTTTCTCACAGCTGCCAGACTCCTTGGAAGTAGATGTTGACCTCACAGGAGAGCCTTCTCTCTTCTTCTCCTTCTCCTTCTCCTCAGACTTCCCCTCTGAGTCATCTGTGGGATAAGAAACAATACTAACAAATTTTGGCTCAGCTCTCAAACAACGTACCACTACACAGTAATGTAGCAGTAGCAGCAGTAAGCTTACAGAGAAAATTATTGATGAGAAGAAACTCAAAGAATGCACTGATTATATACAGAATGATGCTCATTGAAAATCACAAACCCACTGTGTTATATGAAAACCCGCACTGGCAGCCTCACTGTGGGCTGGTGTGAGCCAAAAGGCAGGTTTCCATTCAGATGTAGCACAAATTAGAACCAAATGTAAAGCCAGATTAACTAAGCACAAATTCAGATAAATCAAGTAAGGACTGTTTTCTCCCTGCTGTACTAAACCCCCCACTCTGCTATCTTTTTTGCACTCTGTGGCCAGTGTTGTTAAAAATCAACGCCATACTTCTTCCCCCATCCCCAACGATCCAAGGTTATAAGATGCATTTTTCAAACCAGTATTTCTCATTTCAAAGATGAACCATGGAGGCTCCCTGTGCAGCTACAACCCAGGATGAGACCAGACATGTTAGAACCAAGAGGCCATGTTCTATAGCAGAAGAGTGCAACACAGAACGAGGCAAAACCAGGGTTACCATCCATTTGGCATGCCAGAGATGGAGAGCAGTAAAAGCATCCACAGGACTAAAATTTGACACAGATGTGGCTTTCTTCCTTCTAGACGTGCAAGTACTGTAGCTGGCTAAAGTGTATATATCAGCATCATTACAAGCTAACATTAGCATTTCAATTTTGTACCTTTGTATTGAAATATTCTGTTTGTAATTTGCAGTCATTCCAACTGACTGCAATGTTAGTGTTTTGTTGTCCAGTTACTGTCGAGGCTGAACTAGGGAGTGGACTCAGAATGCAGACACAGAAGCGGAGGTGATTGAGAAGGAGGTTTTAATAAAGCTTAAGTCGATTTAAGTCGGTTCAAATGGTAACAAAATTACAGGCAGGTAGAGCTGAGCTGGGGGAGGCAGGCAGGCAGAGTGGAATTTCTGCTGGTGCTGGCGTACCCAGGCAGAGGTAAGATACCCAGGTAAGTGGTGGTAGTTGTAATTGAGGGGGACAGGTAACTGAGTGAGAGGTACAGGTCCTAACCAGGCAGTGGCATGGAGCATAGGTGAGTATATTCATAGATTAGGAGTGGACTTGCTTGGCGTCAAGGAACAGGTAAGCTGAGTGCCGAGGTGCTGGCTGCTGTCGAAACGAGAGAACGTCGTGCAGTAACATCAGGCACAAAAAATGTTGCAGTCTGGACATGGTGAGAGCAACTACGGACACCAGAGGGGCATCATGAATTGAGTAATGGACCAGCGAATGACTGAGGGAAAAGTAGTATATATAGCTGAAAACAAGGGGATGATAGGCAGCAGGTGAACAGAAAGAATGCTGATTGAGAACCATGGTAAAACTGGGGCAGGAGAGATGAAGCAGAACGAGAAGAAAAACCAAAATAAAAGCACAAAAAGAGGAAGCAAATCTAAATCATAACAATTAGCCTTTCCTGGATTAGCAAAAGAAGTAATTTTGCTAATTTGTGCTCAGTTTTGGTCCAGTTTATGTTGAGCATACCAAAGCCATCCATGTAGCATTTTAGTAAGAAGCTGTTTACGGCATCAACACAACTAGAAAAGTGGGGAGTTTGTTCAACTATCAATTCTCGTCTCACATACACAAATGTAAACCTCTTTATTGGACATTGTGTCACTGCAATGCCACCAAAAACCATGGGCTCTAAATTCAATATACAGGAGCCGGTTATTACTGCTGCACTACCTGACTGCCACCACTAAATTTATGTAAAATTTACTGTATTTGCTAAGCCTGCTTTCACGTCACATTTTGCTTTGACCGAAACACCTACCAACTACTAGCCAAGCATTAACTGTTTGTTTCTCCAAATTTTCAGCACTTTCACTAAGGTTTTTAAGAGTCAATTGTGTCAAATGCACATAAGATCAGGTAGGTAGAAACCTAATGATTCACTGTTACCATGTCCTACTTTTCAGAGGCTGCATTAATACAGCAGAAAACTTATCACATTCATTTCCCAGATCAGCATATCCTGGCTACTACCCCTTGAATACTTTTTCTTTTTTAACCATGTGTTAACTGGCAACACTCTGCTCTATTAACATTGCAGGTCAAATAAATTTTTCATACCAATCCAGAACCCCAAAAATGCGGAACTGCAGGTTCGCCTGTGTCATACCAGCATTCTTACTTGATTTAAGAAGGACATTGTGTCACAGAAGTGCTGGACTCAGTCGACTGACAACAGTTCTGATAACAAGAATTCTGTCACTTATCCCAAAAATGTGATGGAGTTCCTGCTTTTCTCTGTTTGCTTGTAAACTGAATCTTTTTAGGTTTTGGGAGCTGGTCAGGCAAAACTAGATAGTTGACAATGTCACTTTAGACACAACCCAAAACTATAAAGAATAAACAATGAATTAATTATAACAACACAACACGTTGATCAATAAGTTCACACATGCTTCTATGCTTATCATTTGTATAATAACCACCATGATCCTAACCCTGTCCTAATTCTCATGGGCTAAGACTCAACAACCCAATCCCAGTTTCCACACTCACAGACTTATAGACTTTGAGCCACACCCCCACTAGGCTGATGAGGGCTCAGGGCTGTGCCACTGCAAAATTGTCAAGTGCATGAGGGCTCTCTAGCTTCCATTTTGAGCCCTTTATACTTACTTTCCATAAGTCAGCGTTTCTGACTTTTACCTTTATCTTAAAGAATGTCCTGCAGTTCATAGCTTTGTGACATTAAACACAAGATGAGCCCTACCCAGGGAAGGCTAGTGGCATTAAAAAATGTAAACAAATGCCAATAAATTGGAGATAAGAAAAAAAAAGATGAATGGTAAACAAGCAATTATTCTTTGTTATTTTAAATGATGTTATTCTGTTTTTGTATGGAGCGCTGGACAGAAGCATCTGCTAAATAGGTAAGCATATAAGTACTATTACAACTACTAATACAACTATTTTTCTTTTTTGCTTAATGATGCTGTTTTCACAAAAACATATATTAAACTGACAAGGTAAATGACACTTGCCCCTTGTCCACTCTGTAAGGCAGGAGCACCTTCAAACCAGCCAGTCGGTCCCTGAAGTGGCCGTGAGGAAAATGAAAAACATAAAAGCTCTAAACCCACAATAGTTAGAACCATGTCATTGCTTTGGCATTGTCATGGTGATGTGGCAGGCTAAGTCACAAAGTGCTGTCCCGTTCCTATTTACACGTTTTCTAGCTCTTGCACTCAATCACTTGGAGGTGACGTCACTCATGTCTTTGAGGGTTTAGGGCTTACGAGGGCTTAGGGAGGAGTTTGGGATTGGGCCAAACTGGCCTTCACAAAGACACAAGAGCACATGCGCACATACACACACACACACCCAAGAGTTTCTTCCAGGACTTGATGAGAGTTTTGGCCAGAGTCTGAACTTCTTCATCTGAACTCTGTTTCCTCACCGCATTCACTGACATCCCAACTCTGGTTGACTGCAGACAGAAACAAAGAGAGACAGTTAGGATAAACCGGTGTAAAAAGGCATCAAGTTCTAACATATTAGCTGAGACAGGCAGCCAAATTAACATCAAACCTAAATTAACATTCATGTTTTTGAAGAAATCAGTGTCTTGGTCACTGGGTTGGCTGTTGGAACTGCAGTGATACTATGAACAGCTGTTAGTGTCTTCCTACACTACTAGGGGCTGGCTGTGGCTCATGAGGTGGGGCAGTCGTCTCCTGACCGGCAAGTTGGTGGTTCGACTCCCGGTCTCCCCGCATGCCTAAGTGTCCCTGAGCAAGACACTGAACCCCGAATTGCTCCCGGTGGCTTGACTAGCGCCGGTGCATGGCAGCCTGTCGTCATCGGTGTGTGAATGTTGACAGAAGTACACAAGTTGAAACAGTGAATATCTGGTTCGACCAATCGTGCTGAAATTTGACTTGCCTAATATCTGTGTAGGAAGACACTAACAGCTGTTCATAGTATCACTGCAGTTCCAACAGCCAACCTAGGTGGCTCCCAATGACAACTGGGACATTGCTGGTAATTAAACTGGGATCAGTCCAGGGCTGTGGTGTACACCAGTCTGTTGCATACTGTGGAAACAGACAGCACCCATCGCAAACCTTGAAGTTTAGACATCGTTTCAACAAATATGTCTTTGAAAATGTCAGCTTAGTATATAATCCCTTACACAGAAAGTGTGGTGAACTGACTTTTTTAACATGTTATCTTGCTTAAAATTTTTTCCAATTACTGCACAAGCTCTATAGGTGAAACCTGGGCAGCTTGTATCAACAGACATGGAGAAATGTAGACCTTTTGTCCTTGACTGACAGAAATAGACTACAGCCAAAGCAGTAACGCTGCTTAAGCAGTGTATGCAGACAAGTTTTGTTTTGTTGAAAAAAAAAACAAACAAAAAAAATCCATTAACATAAACACAAAAACATGGTATATGAAAGATGAAGCAGAAACAAAGCTGATCTTGTAAATGAATGCTAACCTGGGTATGAGTTAGTATCTGCTGTATTGTTAACATCACAGCACTAACAATATTGCATGTAGCCAGATGGTGCTGGGTAGCTGCTGTAACCACACCCAACACTGGTGTCACAGTGTGTGAACATACCCTGGGGTACACTCTTCTATCACTAGAGCAAGGTGAGACGTTAACCCCCTGGCGCACAGCAAAAACACAATTTTCATCTACTGTTATTGTTCAGTGTCTACCACTGGGTGGCAGTGATATAGTAGAGGGGTGGTTAATTACCTGCAGGGTCTCCAAAGACATCTTGATGTTCTTTAATTCCCTCAGCAGGTCAAGAGCACCATCCTGTACACAAAACACACAACCTTCACATTAACTCCTGAACCAGCAAATGTACAGTCACCTCAGTGGTGAAAGCTTAAAACACAAGTCCAGCTTGTTATTTTTTTCCCCACTGTGTTAGTGTGTGTCTGTTAATCAGAAATGACATTTCACTGTCTCATTAAACAAAGAAATATTTCACAGTTGCAGAATGATTTCAATGGACAACACCCATTCCTGTCAGAGGTTTTCTACTGGGGAAGCTCTGCTTTGATCCATTGATTTGGCCATGCAGCCAAAATACTTGAAAATCCTCAGCATTGCTACAATTTGTGGCAAATTTTGCATGCTTTGTCTAAGTCATAAAATTAAAAACTGAACTCAGACATGGTTTAATGGGGTTAATTTGCCAAAATGCAAAAAAGAACCAGTCTTCTCAAGACACTTTACAAAGTAAGGTCTAGACCGGGAGAGAGACACACAGTTAGTGACCCGTAAAAGTAGAAAGAGTGCCTGCCTCCCGAACCGAGACTGGGAGCTAAATGCTCTGCCTCCCATTGTACTTCTGTGGACTCTAGGAACCACAAGTAAACCTTTCACCAGTGCAGTTTCTGTACAATGATGGACTCTAAATCCTGACTGAAAATCCTCAAACAAATCATTCTTGTCCAAGTGGTCACATAACTGCTTTACAACAGCTTTTTCAAGGATTTTAGAAATAAACGAGAGATTGGATATTGGTCTATAATTAGCTAGAACACCTGGGTCAAGATTGGGTCTAAAAGATGATGATTTCGATGAAGCAGTTGTTGAGTTTAGCTCAGAGAGATCTATGGAAGAGAAGCAGTCCAAATATAAATGAGGTAGATTTTGGTGCTGATCTGGATCATCATATGGATCTGAGAATTTTTTTTTAGAGGATTCTTTATTAATTCTGCACCTGGCTCATACAATCCCAACTGCAGCTCTCTTTTCTGCCATCTGGTATCACAAACCCTATGCTCTGTGGATGCAGGTTATTTAAATATTACATCTTCACACACAAAGGCAATTAAAAGGTGCTTAACACGATGCACACAAGTAGATAAAACATTAGAATGCATACAAAATTCACATAAATGCCCTGTGAAAGTAGACTAGTTAAAATCATTAGCCGAGAGAACCATCAGTCAACTGAAACTGTTCTAGCCTAAGCTTTGTTTCTCTCTCTCTATGTATGTATACATATATATATACACACACACACACACACACACACACACACACACACACACACACACACACACACACACACACACACACACGCCACACATCAAAGCTGTTGCCCACAATTGGTGCTGAAATGTAGCTGCTGGTTCGCACCTCCAAAGTGGGTCGAGGGTAGCGAAAACAAATACAGAACCTGCAATGAGTGTTACATGCCTCAGCATGTTTTGGTAGGTTCCTCTGGTGGAAAAGCCCTCTATACAGAGGTTAATAGTTTTTGAGGGACTGGATCTGGAATTGAACACAATTGGAGTGACCGAACAACATTATCATGAATCAGACGATGATTCTGACCCTGAAAAAAACTTTTTTAAGAACTCTGAAAATAACTGCAAGTATTACACGGATGAGCAGTTTAACAGCAATGTCAAGACTGAAAACAAATTATTATTAATTCACTTCAATAGCAGAAGTTTATACGCAAACATTCAGAGTATAAAACATTATCTTAGTAGTCTTACACATTCTTTTAATATAATTGCTATTTCTGAAACTTGGATTAACACTGTAAGGGGAATGGATTTTGACCTTGATGGCTATGACTTGGTATGCACAAACAGAGAGA
>NW_018128037.1:1001471-1012877 GCF_001952655.1 Monopterus albus
GACATAAAAAATAGTAATAGAATTGATGAGTTTAAACATAAATATAAAGGTATGTGTCAATCAAGATATATGCAAGAACAGGCTTAATGATTAATTAGATGGAACATTGTGGGTGTGGTGTATGAATGTTAATACTCTGTAATAATTCTTTAGTATATTACTTGTGTGGTGTAGAAGATAAGTATTTAAGAATGTAATTATGTACAAATGTTAACACTCTGTTATAATTCTTTAGTATATTACTTGTGTGGTGTAGAAGAGAATTATCTACAGCCCGACAAATAGCTAATATATACCAACAGTATAGTAAGGATGTGAACTGTCTGACCATCAGACTAACATTTCATACCAGTGGCACTGGTACATGGGATTTTGTTGTAGCCCGTTTTTTTTCTGGAAAAGAATTCCTTCTCGTTGGTGATGTTTGTGTTGGACTTCATGCAAAGCTCAGCTCTCGTTTGCCAGGCTATTTCCTTCTCATTTTAGGGCTCAAGTTACTAATATAATACAACTTAAAGAAAGGCTTACAGCAGGCCAAGTCAAACTGGGGCTTATAAGTGCTGCCCACATTTAATATGTGGGCAGCACTTATGTGTGACTTAAGTATTTCATGCGTTCACAGCTTTCACCTGAGTGATAGCAGAAATGTACCGGACAACAACAGTTTTCATCAAGCTCAAGAATTTTTTTATTGGCAATTCACTATATGTGCAGGACATACAGAAAAATCAAAATACTGTTTCTCTCTCCTAATGTTGAATACCCATACCACTTAAGAAAATAAATAGAATAAAAGTAGAAAAAACTCAAGAATATATAGAATATGAATACTGAATTAAAGTAACTAGAGAAATGCATTTCTTTATGTATGTCTTTATGTATGGGTTTATTATTTTATTGACTTCCCCATCTCACTCAAAGTGAAACCAGAAAGCTCACAGTGATACCAGGAGCATGATCAATCAGAATAGCTTAAAGTAAAAAGCTTGCAACACATAAATAACAATCAGTGTGATTTAAATAGCCGATGATATGCTCATTTCCAGCCATTTAATGTTTTATCTTGAGTGGCTCTAGATTAGCTTTGCACCCATCATAACTCCAAATAGTCTGTAATTATTTCAGAATGATAAAACCCGATGTCACAATGTGAGCCTCCTCCTAAAAATGAGAGGGTAGTTCATGAACGCACACAACCCCTGTTGCAAATGTAGACAAACATTGTGAGGACAATATTGCCGAGATAGTTTCTTTGCCGCAGCTACAACTGTACATGTAGAATGGGAGGCAGAGCCTTTAGCTATCAAGCTCCTCTCCTGTGGAACCAGCTCCCTGTCTCAGTTCAGGAGCCAGACACCCTCTCTACCTTTAAGACAAGACTAAAGACTTTCCTTTTTGAAAATGCTTATAGTTAGCTTAATTATAATATTGTTGCTTCAATATAATCCTAGTAGGACAGTGGGGGAGGGTAGAAAGGTACTTGTTTTGTTTTCTCTGTCTTTTGCAACCCATCCCGGATTATCTTCACCAGAGAAGAACTCTTAAACATCGGACAATTCACACCAGACCACCTTTCTCTGACATTCTTGAACAAAGAATGCTGTGTGGACATTCTGATTGGCGGCGCAGCTGCAATCTATGAGACCTGGAGGAAGGGCAGACAAGGCAAATGAGCGGGTGCCTTACTCAGGCTACGCCAGAGAAGGACCCGGACTCCACTCCTATCCATCCACCTAGCAAGTGTCTGCTCCCTAGTCAACAAGATGGATGAACTCCTTCTCGTCAACAGGACCAACTGTGATTTTGCACCCTCTGCTGCTTTGTGCTTCACGGAGACTTGGCTCAGTGACTCCATTGCAGACAGCACAATCCAAGTACCGGGCTTACAGGTGTACAGAGTGGATCATGTAATGGAGCTGTCCGGGAAAACAAGAGGAGTGGGAATCTGTCTCTACATAAATGAAGGTTGGTGCACAGATGTCACAGTGCTCCAGCAGACATGTAACACGGACTTAGAGTCCAAGAACTGCCCAAATACAGACAGCACATTACCTGTCCCACCAGGGACAAAATCACACCCGACCACTGCTACACAACAATAAAAGACGCCTATCGCTCTGTCCCCTGCGCAGCCCTTGGACTCGCTGATCACTGCATGGTCCACCTTATTCCAACCTACAGGCAGAAACTTAAACCTGCGAAGCCTGTGGTCAAAACAGTGAAGAGCTGAACTGAGGAGGCTAAGCCAGAGCTACAGGCCTGCTTTGACTGCACAGACTGGAGTGTATTTTAGGCTGCAGCTACAGACCTGGATGAACTCACTGACACTGTGACATCTTATATCAGCTTTTGCAAGGATGTGTGCCCAATAAGTCCTTCTGCACATACAACAACAACCACAGTTTTGCCACCCTTCCCCCCTGCCCCCCACCTCTAACGATCTACGAAAAGGATGTGCGTGGCCTCTTTAAAAAAAAAACAACAAAGGATCAGAAAGGCACCAGGTTCAGATGGTGTGACGCCCCCTCCTGCCAGGCACCAGGTTCAGATGGTGTGACCCCCCCCCTCCTGCCTGAAAGTGTGCACTGATCAGCTGGCCCCCATCTTCACACTTATCTTCAACAGGTCACTGGAACTGTGTGAAGTCCCCTCCAGCTTCAAACACTCCGCCATTATCCCAGTCCCCAAGAAACCCTCCATCAGTGAACTGAACGACTACAGACCTGTCACCCTGACATCGTAGACCCCCTTCTGGACTCCCTGAAGTTCACCTAGCAGGCAAACAGGTCGGTGGACAATGCAGTTAACTTATTTTTTTTTTTTTATTGAAACAAAGTAACGATGCAGTCAACATGGCACTGCATTACATCCTGCAACACCTCGACTCCCCAGGGACCTATGCACGGGCCCTCATGGTGGCCTTCAGCTCAGCGTTCAACACCATCATCCCGGACACCCTCCACTCCAAACTGACCCAGCTCCCCCAGGTGAGACTGGGAAAAACCACATCCAGCACCCAGATATATCAGCACAGGCACCCCCCAAGGATGTGTGCTCTCCCCTCTGCTGTTTTCACTCTACACCAACGACTGCACCTCGAAGAACTCCTCTGTCAAGCTCCTAAAGTTTGTTGATGATATAACGGTCATTAGACTCATCTGAGATGGCGATGAGTCAGCCTACAGATGGGAGGTTGAGCAGCTGGTCCTGTGATGTAGCTGCAACAACCTGGAGCTGAACACGCTCAAAACAGTGAAGATGACAGTGGACTTCAGGAAGAACCCCCACCACCATACTTGCAGCACTATACCTGTAGTAAAGTCCTACAAGTTCCTGAGCTCCACTATCTCCCAGGACCTGAAGTCAGCGTCCAACATCAGGACCATCCCCAAGAAGGCACAGCAGAGGATGTACTTCCTGCATCAGCTCAGAAAGTTTGACCTGCCCCAGGAGCTGCTGATACAGTTCTACAGAGGAATCATGGAGTCTGTTCTCTGCACCTCCATCACAGGTTTCTTCCGTTAAAGGGAGTTTTTCTTCCCCACTGTCGCCAAGTGCTGCTTAATAGGGATTTGTTGGGTTTTCTCTATAATAATAATAATAGTAAGGTCTAGACCTTACTTTTTTAAAGTGTCTTGAGATGACTTTTGTTATGATTTAGTGCTATAAAAATAAAACTGAATTAAATTGAATTGAGAGGAGGGAGGAAGAGAAAGCCCCGGAAGAAAAACAACAACAGTAAAACAATAGAGGGTATTTTAGAAAAAAGAAGAATGACAAACTCTACTGTATTGTCAAACTATTCCCAAACCCCACTCTGACATTTAAAACAAATCTATAAACAGTTTTCCCACAACTGTTACTGTACCACCAAAATTTGCTCTTGGAAAATGACAAAAAGAAAAACATTCCCAATCATAAACTCTCTGTATGTTCAACACTAAACCTGTATAATCACTGAAAATTGTGCATAACATTCATTTCCACTGCTACGGTTACCCTTAAATAGATGTAAATGATTAATCGATTGCAGTTTCTTAAAGACAAGTATAGCAAACAAATGCAATTTTCCTGTCATGCCTGCTACATTGGCTATGTTCTCTTACACTGAGCAGGAAGAATGATTTCTACCAGCCACAGTGGCAACGTTAAACTGTAACTGATCATCAAAGTCAAATCTCAATCATCACATTTGAGTAAGGTACTGAATAATGATTTTATCTACTGCAGGATTTACATCCAGATATAGGTTTCTTGTTTCTACTCACTGCTTTACAGAACATTGTACATACACATTGAGAGCCACTGTACCAGAGTCAAATTCCTTGTGTGTCCAACATACCTGGTCAGCTGAGTCTGATAATAAAACTAATGAAAACAAAAAGTGAAAAGCTACCATCTTAAATGGTCAGTATTCCACCCTGCATATGAGAATGGCATTGATTTAGCCTTGCTCTCATTCACCACGCTTTGTCACTCCCCTGTGACATTCATTAACCCCATCCTCACTCACATTTCCTTGTGCTGCATCTGCTCCTCACTGGGGGCTGTGCTGCAGCTGCACAAGCTGTGGAAGCTCAAGTAAAGGCAACACAGGAAAGGTCATTTTAATTCTATTGTATATTTCAATCAAACACATAGCTTATGTTTTGCACCCACTATGCACTCCAGGATACCTGAAGGCAAACTGGTTGTTCCAATGCTGCAGGCTACAGGATAGTCCAACACCAGCGACAAGCTGAGGCCGAGTACTCATGATCAAAAGTTATCAAAATGTCATAAGTTCTTACTTAACATGTTGGACAGTATATATTTAAACAAGGGACTTGCCATTCCCCTGGATGAGTACCTCCCCATAAATATTGTACTTTGCACTGTTTTGACTTAAGAAAACATGAAATGGTCTGCCTTGTTTGTTTACAATAGTATCTCTGAGTAATCATGTATATATGTCTTTTTCTCTTTCCTGATGCCTGGAGTGACACAGAGAGGTAAAAAAAACTAAAGTAAACAGAACATTTGAATCAAAGTATGGGTATGAGAATCACTTGGCCATGACCCTTCAGATGACCTCTGGTTTGTATGCTGGTATGACATTTTGCTAAAATGAATGATGATGTGCCTTGGCCCTTAGTTTGGATGTGGCCCCAGGGTCTATAGTCCGAAGATGTTTCATGAAGCGTTCACTTTCATGAACTATTAGGAAGAGTTTAGTCCACACTGGTTTAGTTCAAGTATTTAATTTGTATTCATTTTTAACCACTCTATACAGTCTTACAAGTTAGAGTAAGTATTTGACCAGCCAGAAATGATTTATGGCCACGGTTATTAATGATTTAGTTAGAAAACAAGATCAAAATTAAGACTGAAATTAAATCAAAATCCTCTTCCTTAACATTTTTATTTGAGGACACAGAATCCGTTAGTTTTTGATCTATGTACATTTAACTTTCATAATTAATTCACAATTATTTAATAGGTGCCCAGTTCTCAAGCTGAAATGATGCTGTTTTATGCCTGTTTTTCTTGTTTACTTGTCTACTCACCGCTTTACAGTGCTTAATATTTGTTCTTCATGATGATACATTAGAAAAAACTACATTATAAACATTTCAGGAGCTCACAGCCCACAAATTACTTTCCCCCAGTATGTACACCAAGCCAAAGCTGCCCTTTCACTAATTAAAACATTTTAACTTCTGATGACATATAACCAACATAAAATACTGTAACCTCTGGAACTGCAGTTAATAAACTGGGGTAAGCTGACGAGATAACTGATTGCAGGTGGGAGGGTCATAATTGGCAGCTTTTGGACCAATCACTGCTGTGATTTAAAACCAAACTGTTTGCAAAATTCTGAAAACAAAAACAGGAGCACTAGCCTTGTGTCTGAGATTAACTGCAAAGTATATAGTTCCTCCTTTACACAGCAGCGAGCAGAGTTCTGACACATTCTCCGTGCTTCCAGAATTTTCCCTCCCTCAGCAGTTAAAGGTAGAGCTCATCACCTGACCGCGTTTTCTGCGGATGCAGCATCTGTTTTTGCACTCACCGTGTCTTTCTTGTGCACCATTTTATCCAGCTTTTTGGCGATGCGCTCCACTTCCGGGTTTTTAGCCATTTGGTCAGTTCTGCTCCTATGTAGCGGAGAAAACCTCCGCTGATGTGGAAGGAACACTCTCTCAGTCTCTCTCTCTCTCTCTGCTTCTCTTTGAACAGTCTGTCTCCTCTCCCAGCTGCTGCCTCGGTGTCGTTTGTTGTTGTGCGACACCGTGGGACGCTGGGAGTTGTATTTTTTTTCCAAATCAAGTTTGGAACAACCTGGCCAAATTTTTAAAAGAATGGGATTTGTTTCACCACTTTATTTAAATGTCATCTACAGATGAATATATGTGGATAAAAAGAGTAATGTTCCTGTCTGATAGAAACCTCGAACATTTTGAAATCTGCCATCAAATGTAACCTGAAAGTTGATTGTTGTATAGACTACACTTTTATATGACATCCTGAGCTTGATAGGATGTTGGTGGAGATTTTATTTGAGGTAGCTGCTGGTAACTTTCCATCTTGAAACACACAAACAAGTGATTCAGAGAAGACCATCAGATTCTGATGAAATACTAAAACTTTTAAGTTTTTACATAATTAACAAACTATATTACCCAGAAATCTCACCACCTTTTTATAGCTTTAGAATATTTTAAGAATGTGATATTGATTGACTATAAAACCCTGTAGCCAATGCCATGCATGTATGCTGACCTTCCTCTAGATGTCAGTGTTGAAAAAGGTTTTGTATTTGGTGCCCTCTTCAGAAAGGTTGACAGTGATTTACATTAAATGTGTGAAACACAATTTATTTGGAAACTGTTTGACTAACTGATGTCTTTGGTTTTATTTGATTAGAAGTTAAATCACCAGTGAAAAAGAAGTCATCATGGAACCTGATATAGGTCTAGTGACTAAAGTCTTTGCTTTATTATATTTGCAGTGAACCTAAGGGCCACTTTTCCTCTGTATTATTATTATTATATTGGTCTTCTCCCACTTCAGCTCATAATGCACCCTGACATCTGTAGTTATGAAGTCCTTTGAAAGACTTGTGTTGGTCCACCTGAAGGACATCATGGACCTGCAGTTCGCCTTCCGGGGTACCAGGTCAGTGGATGATGTAGTGAACATAGCATTGTATTAGATCCTGCATAACCTCAACTCCCCCAGGGACCTATGCATGCATAGGTCCCACCTATAGCTTTTTATCATGTCCTGTTACCAGAGAAGATACAGATAAACAAGGCAAAGCCTGTGTCTGAAGACCACTCCTCTCTATTACCACCTCTGGATTTTGTGATATGTAGTTACTCTATGTACATGTATTTACTTGTCATGATTTTGCAGGGTTTTGACATTATTCTAACAAATGGTAACTCATTTCACAGCGCATCTCTGAACAGCATCCAGTTAGTCATGCTTATCTGTACAATTACAAAATGTAGATAACCTATAACCTTAGTCTCATCTGAGGTAATTTAACTGTTCTAG
This sequence comes from Monopterus albus, assembly GCF_001952655.1. Lineage (NCBI taxonomy): Eukaryota > Metazoa > Chordata > Actinopteri > Synbranchiformes > Synbranchidae > Monopterus > Monopterus albus. The sequence continues at coordinate 1,009,017 of NW_018128037.1, forward strand.
TGAATCTTTAGCAAATACATTTACCCTCAGAGAGGAAAACAAAGCCAACTCCACACAATACTTGGCCTGCTTTGTAAAAGAAATGAGAATGGCTCCATCCATCCAACAGAGGGGACACTTCCTGCCTGAGGTCATTACTAACCGCAACTCCATAGATCCCATCTACAGTAAGTAGAAAGGATACTTCCTGATGAAGAGGGTCAAAATGAACAACACAGGCTCAAGGAGAGTGGGCACTTCCTGCCTCAGATGGTCAATAGCTGACACTCCCCAGATACACTTAAAGTAGAGAAACACTTCCTGGTGACAGAGGTGACTGAATGAGCCCATAGGTCAAGAGAAGAGGGTACTTCCTGAACTTAGCCACTGATAACAGGTTTCATTGCTCTAATGACCACAAAACAAACACTTCCTGGATACATAGGTCTACTCCAGGTAGAATGGCCAGTGCCACATGTCAGAAGTTAATCCAAAAGACTCCTTCATTCAGATATATATGTTTGCATAATTACACAATTATGTTCAGGGGCACGTATTTGATTCTATGAATCTCTGCAGTCACCGGCAGTTCCTGGTGTGAATGACAGCCATGTAAAGTGCAGGACTGTGAGACCTGTGATACTCTGGGTAAACACTCTGGTGAACACTTAACCCATTGCAGGATACGATTCTTATTATCATTGCTAACTCTGAGAGACGAGACAGTCCAAGTAACTTCAAAACAGTACTGATTTATTCAAAGGATCACAGGTAAAATTAACATTACACTCTCAGATATCTTGCACCTCCAAACTGCTCGCAGGCAGATGTAAGATGAAAGACCCTGAACCCACCAGGCCTATACATTATATCCCCTCGGTTGGGCTAGCCCCATACTACCCAGAAAACGTCAACCGAGACGTCTCTGTTGCCAGCTTTGCAGCTGGCCATAGCAGTAGTCAAAACATGAAGTAAATCAATGTGTGTGTGTCTGTTGATTAAGTGGTGTGTAGCTAAAAACATTCTCACACGACCTCTAGTGACATGTCATGACATTAAACATAAGAAAATATTATGGCTAAGGCTACAGTTCTACACTGTTGATTAAGTGGTGTGTAGCTAAAAACATTCTCACGACCTCTAGTACATGTCGTGACTCAAACATAAGAACATATTATGACTAAGGCTACAGTTATACACGTCATAATAATAATATTAAACATCCTGTCTGCTGACAGTAATCAACTCTTCCCTCTAGTTATCCTTGACCAGATGTACCCTGTAGAAACTCATAAGCATGACTAAGCATTTAACAGTCTAACTAAACATCCTATCTCCGCTAAACATTTCTAATACATAAAGTATCTATCCAATTTCTATCTGACTAAAAATACCTAACACCATGATTCTCTGATATGACACAGCAATCACTCCAGTGCAATAAAGTGTAATTACAATTACAAATGTTTACAGTTGTACATATTTACCTGAAAGCTCTCCTGCCAAAATCTCGTAGATAGCTATAAATAGTTGTTTTGGAAAAATATTCAATAACTTCACTTCCACCGAAGCAGTAAGACGTGATGTTGCATAATTCACTGAGCAACTATATGGAACCTTTTTTTTTTCAAACTTTTAGCTTTATTAGAAAAACATGTTTAAAATAGTTAACAAGAACCTTAGGAAAACTAATATGCTCATAAGATGTTCCTACAATGGCTATATTGACGTTATTGCAACAGTACAATGATGCCATCATACCACACACATCTGGCTATAACAGAGACATGAAAGTAATGACACATTGGTAAATGGTGTTATACTTCTATAGCACTTTGCTTTGCTTTGCAGCACGCTGAAAGCACTTTCACACTATTTGATCATTCACCCATTTGCACTTCCAAGCACAAATACATTCACGCACCAGTGTCAACACCGGGAGCAACTGGGGCTCAGGGTCTTGCTCAAGGACACTTCAACATGTGGACTGGACAAGCCGGGAATCGAATCGCTAATGTTCTGGTTAGGAGATGACCTGCTCTAAAATGGGAATGAAATCCTGACATTATTTTTCAGTCCCTTAAAATACAGTGCACATTTTCTAGTGGGCATTAGAAGAACTGCAGGTTAAGACCCTTCAGCATCAAGTTGCTACCCATGTCTTATAATACAGCATTGTCTAGTTTTGTACATAAAATGTTCTGTCCTGTATTGAATCAATGTGGGATGTGATTTGTCTTGTATTTTTGTACATATTGTGTTAATGCATATATTAGGATCCACAGTGGTGAAAGCATTATAATATGAAATAAAACCAAATCAATTTTAATAGCTGAGAGGTTTATCACCTGAATGGCTCACTGTGGCCTCATCTCCCTCACCTCTGTGTCCCTCCACCTGGTCCTGTGGCTCCTTCCACCTGCTTACTGTTTGTTACTGTTGAGAAATCATTTTTTTGTCAGTTTGTAATGGCAAAATACAGCACCCATTACCTCCGGCTCCTGTAGAGATGAAGCCAGCCAAAGACATGATTCAGAGGTAGTATTCAAAATGTTTCATGAATTTTGTAAACAAAACACTGGGTTATTGTTGCCAAACTCAAAGTGAACCAATTAATCGGCATATTGGGTTTTCAGGTTTAACAGCCTCATCTTTAGCTTCAGCTTGCTGGTGCACAGAACTGAATCTGACCCTCTGGAACCGGTTGTTTCTTGTCACAATGCATCTTCGGAGTTTGGAGTTCACTAATGATTGTTATTGTGAAAAAACACTTCAGACACAAAATATTATTCAAAGAAGAGTACTATAATGTGATACAACTATATAGTATAGTGTCTATTATATATTTTAAAACATGTCTGGAAGGGATCTTTTTGAACAATCGTGCAAACGTGCATTATACAGCCTTGAAATCAGAATTCATTATATTAATTTTAAACCTGTAATATGACCCTGTCAAATGTGTGTTCTGTCATTGTGAAAGGATTTGTCCTTATGAATAAAGACAAGATGTTGCATTGTGCATTCCTCTCAGTGTGTGTGTGTGTGTGTGTTTGCATAGCCATCATTGTGAGGATGAATGAAAATTTATATCCTTTGGAGTGAGGACCTTTTTAAGTGAGGACATTTAGGTCGGCCCTCACTTTATTTTCACTGCAATGGCCTGTAGACGTTGTTAAAAGGTTTCTCAAAATTTCAGAGAAGTCCTCAGAAAAATAGTAAAATGAGAAAAAAAATGAAGAAAGCTTCTGTATGTTATTTTAATATACACACTTTTGCTCTATATCACCCCTAACGCCCTCATACAGTTACAGCACCATTTTTGCTCTCTGCTGCCCCCAGCCCTAATGTGCAATAATTGCACTGTTTTTCTCTCTGCTGCCCCTCAGTCCAGATGCATAATTACTGCACCGTTTTTTGCTCTCTGCTGCCCCCCTACCCTTGCTGCACAATTACTGAACTAGAGTTACAAACTCCAGAAATACAGTTACAGGACTTGAGACAGTGAAATTAAATAAATACACTTAAATGACATTAAAATAAATAGGAAAGTTTCTTGGCCGCCAAAAGCAGATCAATTAGTTCAAGTTCAGAGTGTTTATTTGTCATATTAGGAAACGTGTTTCCCTGTACAATGAAATTCTTACTTTGCTGTCCACATGAATGTCACAAAATACAAAAGAAATATAAAGTAGATAAATAAGTAACACAAAATCTAAGGCACTTTAAGCAGCAACAAATGCAGCAATATAATCAAAATATATCATAATATAACAGAGAATGTATGCTGCATAGGAGCAGAATGTGCAGCAGAGTCATTATGCAATTATGCATGTAACAAAAATAAGTAACAAAATCTAAGGCACTTTAAGCAGCAACAAA
>NW_018128037.1:1013168-1014948 GCF_001952655.1 Monopterus albus
GCAGTAGTGCTGCCATACCAGACAGTGATGCAGCTGGTCAAGATGCTCTCGACGATGCAGCTAAAGCAGTTGCTGGGGATCCTAGGCGACAGGCCAAACCTCCTCAGGAAGTACAGCCGCCGTTGGGCTTGCTTGACCAGCTGTGTGGTGTTGTGGGTTCAGGTGAGGTCCTCACTGATGTGAACACCCAGGTATTTGAAGCTGCTCACCCTCTCCACCTCGAGCCCCCGGATGAACAGTGGCTGATGAGTTCTCCTCTCCTTCCTCATGTCCACTATCATCTCCTTCGTCTTGTCCGTGTTGAAGCTGAGATTATTGTCCTTGCACCATGACACCAGACCGGCCACCTCCCTCCTGTAGGCTGCTTCATCCCTGACAGTGATGCGACCTATTACTGCGGTGTCATCCGCGAACCTAAGGATGATGTTGTCCTTGCGGGAGGCAACACAGTCGTGGGTGAACAGGGTGTAGAGGATAGGGCTTAGGACACATCCCTGTGGGGTGCCAGTGTTTGTAACAATTCTGGCTAAAATCTTATTGCCAATCCTGACAGTCGGGGGCCTGTCAGTCAGAAAGTCCAGGAGCCAGTCACAGAGGGTGGGGTGCAGACCTAGTGTGGACAGTTTGTGGGTGAGTTTGTGGGGGACAACTGTGTTGAAGGCGGAGCTGTAGTCAGTGAAGAGTATCCTGATGTAGGAGTCTCCATTTTCCAGGTGAGAAAGGGAATAGTGGAGGGCAGCTGCAATGGCATCTGAGGTGGCCCAGTTGGGCCAGTAGGCATACTGCAGGGGGTCCAGGGTGTCTGGTATAATGCTCTGAATGCGGGCCAGCACCACTCTATCAAAACACTTCATAATGATTGGGGTGAGTGCCACTGGCCTGTAGTCGTTCAGGCAGGTGACCGGGCTCTTCTTGGGAAGGGAGACGATGGTCGTGGTCTTAAAGCAAGTGGGAACAATGGTCTGGCTGAGGGAGAGGTTGAAGATGGTGGTGAGAACATCAGCCAGCTCGCTGGCACATGCCCTGAGAGCCCTCCCAGGGATGTTGTCTGGTCCTGCCACTTTGTGGGTGTTGATTTTCCTTAGGACTTTGCGTATCTGGCCTGGTGAGACAGTTAATGGAGGAGAGGTGGGGGGTTGGGTGGTATGTGTGTGCCTCCTCTCTGTGCTGTGGCTGGTGGTCTCAAAGTGGGTGTAGAAGGTGTTGAGGTCATCCAGCAGGCTGTCTGTGGAGCTGATGATGCTGGTGGTGGTCCTGTAGTCTGTGATGTGCTGCAGGCCTTGCCACATCTGTCTGGAGTCAACAGTAGAATAGAAGCCATTCAGCTTCTCTCTGTACTGCCTCTTGGCCGCTGTAATGGTTTTCCTCAGTCTGTACTTTGCAGCTTTGTACTCCGTCTCATCGCCTGATCTGAATGCATGAGAGCGGGCATGTGGTGCACCTGACTGTTTATCCAGGGCTTCTGGTTGGAGAACCTCCTGACTTGTATGGTGGGCACAATGTTGTCGATACAGGTACTAATGTATCTGGTCACATACTCAGCATAGTCCTGTACGCTGACAGAAAAGTCCTCTGAGGTGGCTGCAGCTTTAAACACATCCCAGTCTGTTCTTCTTGATTGTTCTTCTGATCAGTTCTTTCGCCTCTGTCTCGGCCAGCTTGTTGTTTCTAATGGCTGTCTCTGTGGCTGTGATGAAGTCTACCACAGGGATTTGTTTGGGTGTGACCGCAAAATTCAATCCCTTGGCTAATACCTCTTTTTCTGTGTCCGTGAGTTCTC
>NW_018128037.1:1014984-1015649 GCF_001952655.1 Monopterus albus
TGGTTGTGGGTTGTGCTCCTCCTTTCTCCTCCAACCAAGGACATCTGAGGCTGGCTGTTCATTCTGTAGTCTCTGGAATTTAACCATTTGGCGAGCCTTGCTCTTGTTATGTTGGGTAAATTGTGCCTTTTCCATGAAACTTGAGATCTCCTTAAAGATTTCTCTGGTAACCTTAGTGGAGAGTCTCCTTCCCAGTTGCTCTGTTTGGTTCATCAGGTTGGGATTCGACAAATACACTTCACTATTGTTAGGTATTTTTAGTCAGCAGAACAACTAAGAAAGAGACTCTCAACCAAGGTTACCAGAGAAATCTTTCAGCAGATCTCAAGATTCTTGGAAAAGGTGCAACTTACCCAAGGTGCACCAAATGGTTAAATTCCAGAGACTACAGAATGGACAGCTAGCCTCAGATGTCCTCGGCTGGAGGAGAAAAGAGGAGCACAACCCACAGCCATTACACAACGACAAATGGGTCAAAAACCTCTCGGACAGAGAACTCACAGACACAGAAAAAGAAGTATTAGCCAAGGGATTGAATTTTGCGGTCACACCCAAACAAATCCCTGTAGTAGACTTCATCATAGCCACAGAGACAGCCATTAGGCACAACAAGCTGGCTGAGACAGAGGCGGGAGAACTGCGGATGAAGGGCACAGCCACCTTGG
>NW_018128037.1:1017199-1020433 GCF_001952655.1 Monopterus albus
ACCATGGCCTAGATGGAGTCTGCAGAGCTCATGACACTGACTGAACATTTAACAGCCTGAGCTAGACATCCTGGCTACACTAAACATTTCTAGACAACAAATCTCTAAATATCTATCTGACTAAGAAATTACCTAACAGGAGAGATATGCTAATATGGGAAGCTAATATGAGAAGCTAATATGGGAGAGATATGCTCTCTGTCAGTACTCTGGCTGCAGCATTTTGGATTTTCTGGAGGCATTTTAGGGAACTATTGGGACATCCTGCTAGTAAAGAGTTACAGTAGTCCAGCCTGGAAGTAACAAATGCATGGACCAGTTTTTTTAGCATCAGTTTGAGACAGGATGCTCCTGAGGAAGAAGCTGGGTAATGGTGGTTGGGTAGCGCGAGCTTTTAGCCTAGCATAGAGTCCCCCTCGCCTGCCCCGTTTGCATCTCCATCTCCGGGGCGCTCTTCTGATCTCAGCCTGCTCGCTTCTGCCTGGTGCTCCCCGAGGGCGACGGTGGCTTTCCTCGCCATTGTTGTTATTGTCGCCAGAGCGGACCACGGGTTGTAGCTCTGGTGGTATGAAACCAGTAAATTCCCAGTGGCTTTGTGAGTTTGCACTATCCAGCAATGCCTGTCTGTTGTATGTAAGCAGTGCATGACATTTGTGCACTGCAGAAAAAGCAAAAAAAGAAGATGTGACCGGGGTAAATAACAATCCCCGCTTCACAAAAGTGAGAATAGTGGGTTCTTTATTTCCAAAAACTGCAGATACTACACCGAATAACAGACGTATCAATACCCCCATAGATGTTCACCCGTACTAAACAAATACAGCAGTGGCACGTCTGTACAATTTAGACAAACAAAAAGAACACATAGAATAAAAATAATAGAATCACTCAATGAACACTGGTCAGCAAACAACATATATATATATTATTCCACAGAGTACATTTATTAAACAAAAAATCCAAAGAAATAATAATTACCCAGCTCAAGGATCGAATTTAAATCTACACGCGGGCAGTCTTTCATCTACATGCATCGCGACTCTGTGCACAAAACAAAACAAAATAGGATCTCTTAAACATGCATCGGACATCCCTTACTTCGTCCACAACCATATGGTACAACTTTATTCTCAGCCATCCTGAATAACGTTAAGATAACATCTCACCGTTGATATATGCATCGATTCCCACCCCAAGCCATGCGTGTATCTTCTTTCGGGATTTCCCAGCATACATTGGTCTTTTCCATAACCCCCAAAAAAACTAAGGCCATCTACTGTTCAAAATGTGCAACTACAGCAGAAAATAACAGCTATTTTTGTTCACCTGGTTACATTCTCCCCTGCCTAATTGTCAACGTCCTCGGTGACAGAGCAATGTCCCCTAACCCTTTTTAGAGCCTCTCGGGAAAACACAGTATTTACAGATGATGATGATGAGGATCTGCAAGGATTTGTGATACCACGGCAGAACTTAGTGATTCTAGAACCGACCTAGGCTCATGGTGTAGGTTTGAATGAGTCCCGGCTGTACTTCTTGTGCTTCTGCGAGGACCTGGTATCAGAAGCCTGGGTCCACTACGGGCAGCCAGGATAGGAACCTGTTCATCCCTGTTGGAACCGGATCCAACTTCGGGCTCAACTGATAACACCTCCTCCTCATCAGCTAGCGGAAACTCAACCGTCCCCAGTTTTGACTCAAAATCTACAGGTTCCCCTTCGATGTTCCTGAGGGGTACCCTTTCTGTGTTCAAGGAAGGATTTACATCCAAGGCAATCTCTTCAATTATCACACCACACTCTGGTTCCTCATCTGCTATCTGTGCTTCCCTATGTACATCTACCTCACATCCTGTCGGTGTCACCTTGGTGGGGGGTAGGATGGTCGGATTAACACAAGGTCTGATATCAACCCTGTTCACTCTCTTCACTGGGCCTCCTTCTACAGGCTGTACTGTGTACGTTGTGCCCAGTCTGTCTACAACCTGATACACAGTTGCAGCCCATGCATCCTGGATTTTGTTGCGGCCTGTAGGCCTGTGTCTCAGATAAACATGCTGGCCTACCTCTACTGTGGGACAGTAGACTTTGTCACCCTGAAGAGCAATACGTTCTGCGGCTTTTTGTTCCGCGTATTCCTTTGCTCTAGCATGTGCCTCTTGCAGTCTTTGCTGATGAACTGCCAGCCAGTCAAACTTGGTATTTCCAGGGCGCTCGTTCGCAAGCAATGCGTCCACTGGAAGATGGGGTTCTATCCCATAAAGCAAAAAATATGGCGAATAGCCTGTGGTTGCATGTGGGGTCACATTGTAGGCGTAAATCACCTCTGGTAAATGCTGAGGCCAGCGGCTCTTTTTGTTAGCCGGGAGTGTCCGCAGTAACTCATGTAGTGTGCGGTTAAACCGTTCGCACTGAGCATTTCCAGTAGGATGATGTGGGGTCGTGCGGGTCTTCTTCACCCCATATAGTTTACAGAGTTCAGCAATCACTTCACTTTCGAAATTACGGCCCTGGTCAGAATGCAATCTTTCAGGCACACCGTATTTCATAAACCACTCCCGCAGCAGCAACTTTGCTGTAGTCTCAGCTTTTTGGTCACGAGTGGGAAAAGCCTGAGTAAACTTGGTAAATACGTCAGTTATCACCAACACATTTTCGTGACCATCTGTGGCTGGCTCCAGCACTGTGAAGTCCACTGCAACAACCTCTAGAGGTCTGGATGCAAGAAAGGACTTCATAGGCGGGCGAACCTTGGGATGTGGCATTTTGGTCAAAATACAGCGCTGGCAAGTCTTTACCCACTGTTCAACATCCCCGTGCATGCCTACCCAAAACGCTCTCTGTCTCAACAACTGTAGGGTCCTTTCTATGCCTTGATGACCCATACGGTCATGCACACTCTCCAGGACTTGTTTCTGCAAACAATTAGGAACCAATAACTGAAAGCAGTCCCCATGACGTACGTCTTCAATGACTCTGTAAAGCAGCCCACCTCTCTCTCTGACATACTTCCATTGTTTCAACAGTGACTTCACCCTTCTGGGAAGGCTTTTCTTCTCCTGGGGACCAGGCTTACACTTTCGGTCCCAAAATGTACGAAACACACTAAGTACTGAGTCCTGATTTTGGAAGGTTTGTAGCTCCTCCTTTGAGTAACCTGGGAGGGTTGGGGTGGCTTCCTTACTATCAGACGGAGGTTCAGCAGCTCCCCAAGCTCTGATCTGAGTGACCCTAC
>NW_018128037.1:1021425-1033131 GCF_001952655.1 Monopterus albus
ATAAATTTAGTTTTATCCAAATTCAGAGATACTATATTACTGTCACACCATTTCTTTATCTTCTCAAGTTCCTGTGAAACCCGTCCAGAGAGTTGCTGTAGGTTTTCACCCGATGCCCATATGGTAGTGTCATCAGCAAACAAAACCACTTTAACTAAATCAGAAACCTTACATATGTGACCGGGGTAAATAACAATCCCCGCTTCACAAAAGTGAGAATAGTGGGTTCTTTATTTCCAAAAACTGCAGATACTACACCGAATAACAGACGTATCAATACCCCCATAGATGTTCACCCGTACTAAACAAATACAGCAGTGGCACGTCTGTACAATTTAGACAAACAAAAAGAACACATAGAATAAAAATAATAGAATCACTCAATGAACACTGGTCAGCAAACAACATATATATATATATTATTCCACAGAGTACATTTATTAAACAAAAAATCCAAAGAAATAATAATTACCCAGCTCAAGGATCGAATTTAAATCTACACGCGGGCAGTCTTTCATCTACATGCATCGCGACTCTGTGCACAAAACAAAACAAAATAGGATCTCTTAAACATGCGTCGGACATCCCTTACTTCGTCCACAACCATATGGTACAACTTTATTCTCAGCCATCCTGAATAACGTTAAGATAACATCTCACCGTTGATATATGCATCGATTCCCACCCCAAGCCATGCGTGTATCTTCTTCCGGGATTTCCCAGCATACATTGGTCTTTTCCATAACCCCCAAAAAAACTAAGGCCATCTACTGTTCAAAATGTGCAACTACAGCAGAAAATAACAGCTATTTTTGTTCACCTGGTTACAAAGAAAACAAAGAAAAAGCCAGCATTCAAGTGTGGAACGCGCAAACACGTTTGCCTCAGTGGGTGCCATGTTACACATGATACAATTAGTATCAGTCCAGTGTTGAATAAGTCAATGGAAAAATTGTTCTTGAACAAATACTTAATAATTTTTCACTTAATGATTTGTATTATGATTTTCAGCATGCCTTTAAAGCAGATCACTGTACATGCACAGCACTGGCCAATAAATGGTTATATTGACAAGAAAATTATGGTGGAACTGTATTTTTTTTTTTACTTTAGTACAACATTTGTTATTATAGATCATAAGTTATTATGATCAAAACTAACTGCATATGGGTTTAATTCAACAGCAACTGGATGAATAGTTACTTGTCTGGTAGCATGCAGTCTGATTTTTTTAAATAGTAGTTTTTTTTTCTCCTTTTGGCTCATAAAGGACTGATGTTTTATGCTCTGTCTTACCATGTTGCATGCCAGCGGCTTTTTTGGTGTGTGGCAAGGCCACTTTCAGTGCCCTGTTGGATAAAAACTTTGAGAGACAGTTCATATGTCATATGTTACAAAACTGACAAATAAACAATAGGCCATTTTTATAGATCAGTGCTCAATTCTATGAAATGGTCTAAATTCATTTACATATTTTTCTCTTAACTGTTTTAGTTATAATCAGATAATACAAAATCCAGACTTGTTTACAAAAAAATATGTTAGGTAATTTCTTAGTTAGATAGATATTGATTAGAGATCTGTTGTATTAGAAAATGTTAGTGTAGCCAGGATGTCTTGCTCAGGCTGTTAAATGCTCAGTTCATTGTCATGAGTTCTGCAGGCTGCATCTAGGGCAAGGTCAGCTAGATTGCAGAGTCTGCAGGCAGGATGGATATTGCTAGTAGCATGATATGCTCAGCCGTAATCTTAATCATAACATTTTCCGAGGCTTACTGTTCGGACATGTCCCTGAATGTCCTGTATGTTTTTAGATACACACCACATAATCAACATTCACACACATTATTTTCTTCATGTTTTGACTACTGCTCTGGTCAGCTGCCAAGCTGGCATATCAGGTGACGCCACGGTTTGACGTTGCCTGCGTAGAATGGGCTAGCCCAACCAACCAGATAAAATGTATAGGCTATTAGGGTTCAGGGTCTTTTTTCTTCCGGGCTGCCTGCGAGCAGCTTTGGGGGTGGAAGATGCCTGGACGTGTAATGTTAATTCTTGCCTGTGACCCTTTGAATAAACCAGCACGGTTATATTTTTTATATACTCAAGTGGTCCGCCTCGTCTCACTGAGTTCCTGGTTTGAAAGAACCGGATGTGGCTTTATAATAGAATAGAGCCTTTAAAGATAAAACAAAAACTTCCCTGCAGTTTTTTTCCTTGTGAAAAGCTCATGAGATTATTTTATTTAGGGCAGGTTTCGACCTCAGGAAATAAACTAATTTGAGTGGCATTTTTGCTGGCATGTGACTTTTTTGTATTTTGTAGCACATGTTCATTGTCACTTAGATTTTTTAAAAAAGTTTTTCATAGTAGCTTGAACTACTCTGTAGTTAGCACGAGACTGTTATATCCCCATTGTAAGAAGAAGCGTTACCGCAGGTCATTCCTCCCCACAGCAATCAGACTGCACAACACATCACTGCAGTTATAAGATAGGTGAAATTATGAGGGACTATGTAATAATCTACTGAGGTGCAATATTTCCGCTCCTGTACATTGCCCTGCTTTAGGTATTTTTGCGTAGTTGCTCAGAGATCCTTATGGCTGAAACATAGGTTTCTCTCCCCCATTGGATTAACTTGTGTTCTGTTCGGGTCAGCATTGACCCGGATTCAATTTTCACTTAAAGAAAAAAATATTTCTAAACATTTTTTTGGGCTGAAATTTGAAGCCCCTTTCTCATTTTGTGTGAAGAACACAAATCAGAAGAAATTTTTGATGCAGGACCACCGCACACAAACAGCCCCTCCAGACACACACACACACCAGTCCCCAACCCCCAGCTCAACCGGACAAGCAGGGGCGGGCACCCTTGGTCAGATGGCCACTTACTGTTGGTGTGACCAATGTGCCATGTTTACAACCTATTGGTGGGTCTCCTTGTCAGTTATGAGGGTTATTTGCATGTTTTATGATCACCTTGAAAGACGAGACCCACCCTTGTTGCTGGGCAGACAGAATATTTAGAGCTGGAGACCAGTCTCCCCCTTGCGCACTGTCCACAGTATTGATAGCAAGCGTTAGGCGCATTAGTTGTCAGACGGCCCTGGAAATGATTTTTAGGCGAGAGAAGATTCAGAAATTGACGCAGACAAATACATTTCATATTTGGAGGGCAACATTACTCTCGGGTGAGCCAAAATAACGCGGAAAACGAGTGGAGCAGTGCGTCAGCGAGGCGCGTCTCAGAAATGGCACAGCCAGTCACAGTTTGGTAATTCATTTGCAAAATACAGTCTGTTTCATAAATTGTGCTCTGGGAGTGTTAGATAGTGGTTCATATTTGTAATTTATTATGTTGTGGTTACCGCAGGGCGAGCCTCGCTAACGCGCATAGAGAGGGTAAAGGAGCGTCAGTGAGGCGCGTCTCAGGAATGGCACAGCCGGTCACAGGTTGGTAATTCATGTAAAATACAGTCTGTTTGATAATAAAATGTGCTCTGGGAGTGTTAGATAGTGGTTCACATTTGTAATTTATTATGTTGTGGTTACCGCAGGGTAGAGCCAAGCTAATACGGATATAGTGGAGGAGTGCGTCAGCGATGCGCGTCTCAGAACGGCACACACGTCACCGTCACACACGTCACAGGTTAGTCATTCCTACGCAAATTACAGTCTGTGCTCTGAGACAGAGAGATACACCCTGTGCAACACCGCTGCAAAACACACACACAAAGACGCTGTGATCGCTGTATCCATATGCAAATTGGGGGCCTTGATGTGTAAATAGCCCCTGAGTGGCCTGCTGGGGGTTGTTTTGCAGAGTGTCTGCATGTCTCTCTAAGCCTGAGAGGTGTGTGATCCTAGTAGAGAGGAGCAGGAGTGAAAAAATCTTAGCAGGTGTGAAAAATCTGACTTTATTTGTAAATGTATTATTTTAACATCTGGCCAAATGTTACAATAACATAGTTTTAAACCTTTTGCAATATAATCTAACAAAAGTAAAGGGCAAATATTTACATTTGTTGATTATGACTAGGTTTTTGCATTGTTTCTGATTAAAAATTGTTTGTAGATGTGGAGTTATGAATCCATAAAGATTGTCCGGGTCAGTTTGACACGAACAGAAGGAACGTGTAGTGCATGGGAACAGAGCCGTTGTAGGATATGGTCCGTCTTACCATGCTAACTCTGAGAGACGAGGCAGTCCAAGTAACTTCAAAACAGTGCTGCTTGTGTGTTGTTTGGGTCAAAGTTGACTCGCTTTTTTATCAATTAAAAAAAGATGCAAGTAAATATTTTTTTCAAGCTCAGACTCAGTGGCCTTGGCTTATTTTGTGTGAACAACATACTGTATATCTAAACACATTTTCGATGACTACACATTTACATTACGTAGAGGATGTTCGTGGGTCAACTTGACCCGTGCCAATAAAAATGTGGCTTTGGCAGCTGTGTTGCAAAATATATTGATAATTACAATAAAAAAGACATTGATAATTCATTATCACACAAATGTTGTCTGGAAAGATTCAAAACATCCTGAAAGTGAAGAAAATACTTTAAAAAATAAAATAAAATACTGACCCATATTTAAGGATATGGCTAAAAAATGTGTTTTACTCACAACATCAGCCTTTGTATACTTCTGCATTGTTCACACTGATTTTACATAAATGACTACAATCGCACAGTATTCCCAGTTGTACAAGAGGCAGAGCATAAGAAAATAGAGGTGAAGTATTAAGTCTGTAGATGTTATAAGACATTTAAAGTGGAAGTAGTTCAGACAAAGAACAAAAATCAGCAGAGCTGTGAGATTTAATACAACAAAGTGTATTTGTCTAAAATGAAAACGATCACAACAGGGACTTTATTATTATCCTATGGAAGCCTCCGCCAGTAAAAAAAAACAACAAAAAAACACTGCACAACAATTTAAAAAAAAATGTTTTACTTCATGAAAAGTTTTTGCTGATTGTGACAGGTACCTGGTGGGTATGCAACAGTGGCAAGGCCTTCTCTGCTGGCCTAAACACTATTAGAAGCACTGACCTACATTTACAACCGAAATTCTAATATTTGTTCCATGAAATTGTATTAATTTATTCCCAACAGTCTGTTCTCTTCATTTTGTAGTATTTCTCTTGGTTGCACCGCTTCCAGTACGTTTATGTGGATGTTAGATTTTTTGTCCAATCAGATTTCAGCCTCTATGCGTTGCCATGTCAATCTAATCTGCCCAGGGCCTTCAGAATCAGAAGTGCTGGCCCATTAGCAATGGGACTGTTTCTTTAACCAATCAGATTTCAAATTCGCCTCCCAGGGCCAGCTAGCTGGCCCACAATGATGTCAGCATTTTTCCGTCCTCTGATTGGTTGGTCAGAGCAAAATTAGAAAAGGGCTTAACGATGGAACTGAAACGCAGAGATCACAGTTGCGGTTGTAGTGTAGAGGTTTTGGAGTTGTCTTAACTGGGTTTCTTGCTTTAGTAAAAGCGGTATTCACCCTCGATACGCGAAATACCTCTCTCTCTGTAATGCCACACTTTATTATATTGCGTTTTCATATAGCATTGATGGTTTCTATAATTGCGACGTACAGTGGTGGTATTAAGAGGTGAATTAAGTCGGGTAAGTCTCCACTGAAGGCCCAGGTACCAAATGCACGGCCTGCCACTGGTATGCACAAATATAGTTTTGGTTTTGTTTCCATTTCTGGTAGGTTTCTTTCATGTGTGCTGCATAGCCGCCAACAGGTATTGAAGGGTGAACAGTGCCATTGTGTAATAGGACAGCTTTAAGGCTTACCACTTATGAGTCATCAAAGAGATGCCACTCTTGCAGGTCATGGTCACAACCCAAAGCAGAGAACAATCCCTTGATGTCAACACAGAAACAGAGAGTGTCAACTTGTGCGAAGAATTTGGTTATATCATTTTGGCGACTTCGAAAAACATAAATTTACATATCTGGTGACAGCAAACATCATTGCTGCAGCCTCGAGCCTAACAATTCAGCTTTTGTTTTTGACAGACCCAAATCTCTGACCAGATCATTTAATTCTGACTGTGTTATGAAATGTGGAATGCCCAAAATCCAGCTCAATGCTACTGTCAGTTCTCTGCATTGCAGTTTCTTCATCTGGTTCATCTAAGGTCCATTCTTCTGGTGGTTTCGGAACTGGAAACGGATCTTATTGATGAAGGAAGATTAGGATTTTGACTTTTTATCTCAATTATTCATTCATTTTCTACTGCTTAGTCTCTAAACGGGGTCACCCGGAGCCAATCCCGGCCGGCAATCGGGCGAAGGCGGGGTACACCCTGGACAGGTCGCCAATACATTGCAGGGCTAACACATAGACAAACAACAACACACACGCATATGCACACTCACTCCTATGGGCAATTTTTAGAGACACCAATCAGCCTAAGCTGCCTGTCTTTGGACTGTGGGAGGAAGCCAGAGTACCCGGAGAGAACCCACGCAAGCACGGGGAGAACATGCAAACTCCACACAGATAGGTCCCTGGTGGGGCCCAAACCCTTCTCGCTGTGAGGCAACGGTGCTAACCACTGCGCCACCGTGCTGCCCTATCTCAATTATTACTAATTAAAAATTTTGACATTTTATGTCATAATTTTGACTTAGTAAGTCAAAATTTAGAATTTTTTAATCATAATTATGACTTAGGTAAGTCAAAATCTCAACTTTTTATCTCATAATTTTGACATTGTAAATCAAATTCTTTTTGTACTGGTGGAAATGGGCTTCCATAATTATCAGTTCACTAAAGCTAAAATAAATTTTTTTTTAATATAATTTAATACATTTTTACCAAAGGAGATTTGTGTCAATTTAGGTTGATATCATTACACTGATCTGTGTACAAGTGATCATTTTTTTTATGTTTGTTTTTACCAAGCTATTTGGTTAAATAGGCTGTATTTTGGATGACTGGCAGCTTTGATTGGTGGCCTAATACTGCAGTTCTGCATTGGGTACTACCGTGCACAATCTGGCTGCAAACTGCATCACAAACAAGATGGCCACCGCCACATTGCCAATATTTCTGCTTAAATTTTGCATGGTGGCAGGAAGTGGTGAGGCATCTATATTTCAAGCTCTTTTCCTTCACATTATTACAAATTATTTTTGCCAAGCCACCAGTAGCTCCTGCACACCAAATTATGGGGTAAGTGCTCATATAACTGTGACTATAGTAGCAGCTGACAATGTCAGGCCCTATGTGGTCATTGACACTGAAGTGATACAAACTATGTTTTACTGCTCATCCACATAAATACTGTATAGCCGCTGTTGTACCTGGTACCTTTTACCATACTGACTCTGAGAGACGAGGCAGCCCAAGTAACTACAAAACAGTGCTGATTTATTCCATGAACACAGGCAAAAATTAACATTACACGCTCAGGCATCTTGCACCTCAAACCTGCACGCAGGCAGATGTAAGATGAAAGACCCTGAACTCACCAGGCCTATACATTATATCACCTCGGTTGGGCTAGCCCCATACTACACAGAAACGTCAACCGAGACGTCTCTGTTGCCAGCTTTGCAGCTGGCCATAGCAGTAGTCAAAACATGAAGCAAATCAATGTGTGTGTGTGTGTCTGTTGATTAAGTGGTGTGTAGCTAAAAACATTCTCACAAACGTCTAGTAACATGTCGTGACTTAAACATAAGAACATATTATGGCTAAGGCTACAGTTATACACATCATAATAATAATATTAAACACCCAGCCATTTACTATGAGTTAGGAGAGGTCAGTGGAGGAGCAGCAGGGACAGAAGGAGCCAGTTTATCTGCCTGACCATGTACACCAGCTCTCCACTCCTAATAGCAAGTGTGTTGGAAGCTACAAAGAGAAGAGGTTTATACTTCTGTTCATTTGTGTGTTTGTTTGTATTTATCCATCCATCCATCCATTTTCCTCCGCTTATAACGTAACCGGGTCGCGGAGGCAGCAGTCTAAGCAAAGATGCCCAGACTTCCCTCTCTCCAGACATTTCCTCCAGCCCCTCCGGGGCAATGCCGAGGCGTTCCCAGGCCAGCCGAGGGACTATGTCTACTTTCAGTTTCATTTATGCGGGCGGTGGCCAGTTCATCACGACTAAGGTAGGCTATATCCAACATCTACTTTTTAAAACAACACTTCTCTGGAATGTTAATGTAGCTAATTAGTCCAATAACTCAAATTTGAATCAGTGTAAGAACAGGTCAGGGGCCAGCCACAATGAGTATGGCAAGATTCCGTTATACCTCAGAGAGAAAGATTCTTGGGGTCCAGGTCAGTTTGCTCTCAGAAACCTACTGAAGAACATATCTGAATGAAATAACCGATAAGTGTTATCGAATTGAATCGTCAGTGATCACTGCAGGTAAGTACTGAAACACACCTACTAGTCCAAAGTACATGGAAAATAGTTAGAATTTGAGTTTTTACTATAATTTAAACTTAGATGTAAAATTCAGACTTCACATGTGCAAATTTGAACTGCCATAAGCAAAACACTGTGTTTCCTGTGGCAGCATTACACAAACACGGTTCCTTCTCATGCTGACTCTTGCATTTGATGCTATTAGCCCAAAAATCTCTACAAGATGGATCTCTTGGCCAACTTTGACCATGTTATAGGTGAGATGGAGTGGGAGGAGGTGGTACAAACTCTCCATGAGATTATAGCTGCAAATCTGGTCAAGAGGCTGGATTTGGTCAAAAATATAACTTTACATACGTTTGTTTCATAGTCTTTCCTCAAAGTTTGACCCAGTGGTAATGTGTGCTTTAATCTGTTCTGTCTGTATTCCCATAGCAAGAGAAAGCGTGGGGACCAACAGGAGGACGGTCAACCTTATGTCAAGAAGCCGCCAAACGCTTTTATGCTGTTCAAAAAAGAACAAGCACCAAATGTTGCGGCTGAGCTGCGCACAAGTAAATGCCATTCTGGGACAGAGGGTAAGTGTGTGTGGTCTTTGTGTCTCAGACACTCAGTGTCACACAAACTTCATTCAATGACAAAAACGTTTCTACTCTTATACTTGTTCTTAACTTTCAAAGTCCTCACACTTGGATCAGACATTTTCCTTCTTTTGTTGAAAACAACTTATTACAACAGAAAGCAAATCAAAATTAAAATCAAGGATTTCTAGCATTTCTGCAGAGCACAGATACACTGTGCATTGCATAGCCTGCCCACACTGATGTGGATCTGCACGTATCTGTTAACATGTTATATATGCTCCCGTTTGAGCCTTTAGTTGTGTGTAGTTGTGTGTCGGTGTGTGCACTGACAGCGTGTTATTGTGTGTCCACAGCAGAAGGCGCTGTCCAAAGAGGAACAGGCCAAATATTATGAGGAAGCTGAGATGGAGAACTTGTTATATTTCTAGGAGTTTGTGGGAATGTGCGTGGCCTCGGCCTGAGGTATCTGGTTTAAGTTCAAAGTGGTTAGAAACAGATTCCAAGTGTCAGGAAAGGTTGGTATATTATTCTTATGGGTGGATGATATTTTCTTTAGTGTGATGTATTCTATGAGAAGGTTGGTCCACTGGTTGATGTGTAATGAATTTATAGAGTTCCAGTTTAGAAAGATTGTTTTCTTGGCAAAAGTTAGTGAGATAAGAAGTGGGTTTTTATATTTAATCGGTAGGTGTTTGACTTCTGTGATATTACCGAGCAGGCAGAGTGATGGACATGGAGGATTCTACAGCTCAAGATGGTGGAGAGTTTCTCTGTCAGCGCTACCCAGATGGAGTAAATGGGTTGATAGATCCAAGTAGATCCAAAGTGCATTGTGAGCAGGTATCTGTATCAGTGAAACCCATTTGAAACATTTTACCTTGTGTGATGTGAGTCCTGTGAATAGTCTTGTATTGTACAGTATAAGCTGTAAGTTTATATTGGTAGTCAACAAGAAGATATTATTACAGATCTCGGTCCAGAAGTCAGGGCTGGGGGGGAGCGACAAATCCTTTTCCCTTTTAGTCATTGGTATTATTGTTGTTCCATCTGTATTTGACATTAGTTTATAAAGTTTATTTATTATCTTCTTTGAGTTTGTAAACTTCATTAATTCCTCTGCTAGCATGGAAGGTTGTAGTGAGTTGTTGATTATATTGATCTTTAATTTAATTATGGATTTTAACTGTTGGTACTGGAGAAATTCTCCTCTCCCAACTCTGTACTTCTGGACTAATGTATTAAATGGTATAAACTGGTTGTTTTCAGATGATGAAGGTGAGTGATTCCTTTTTGTTGCCATGTTGGAAAGTGGTTGTTATGCAGGGTTATGCCAAACTGGAGTCTATCTACATGGTGTTAATGATGATTTAGTGGTTTTGTTTGCTTTCCACCAGGCTGTAAGAGTTGCAGAGATTGTGATATTTTTGAAATAATTCATTTTCTTAATTGAATATGGTAAGACGATGAGGTTTGCAACTTAAGTATTTTTGCATTGATTTTGTTCTAGTTCTATCCATGAGCTATTATAACTGTCCTTCTGAATCCAATATTGTAATTGATTTGCTAACAAGTAATGCTCAAAATTTAGTGCTTCTAGGCCACCTTGTGATTTATTCTTCTGAAGTGTTGACAGGGAAATTTTGGGTTTCTTGTTATTCCGGTAATATTGTGAAGTTAGAGAATCAAGTGATTTGAACCATTTATCTGTGGGTGTTGTGGGAAGCAGTGATAACAGGTCGTGGTAAAATGGTTTGTGGTAAAATTTTCATTTAGACTGTAGCAATTCGGCCAATGAATGAGAGTGGAAGAACGGACCAGCATTTGAAATCATCTTCTATCTTTTTTAGCAGAGGGTTATAGTTGAGGTTAAAGGTTCTGACAGCCTGAGGGAGATATTGATACCTAAATATTTTATGTTTCCAGTGTGAAGTGGGAGGGGGCAGTCTTGAGCTGCAGAATCCCAGGCATCTTCAGAGAGTGGCAATATGGTGGATTTATTCCAGTCTTCAGATGAGTAAGCCAGCATGTCTGTTTGTACATCTGAGGCTGACACAGAGGGGGGCTTCAGAGGTAGAAACTCACACTCAGAGTGCATGATCACATCCAGAGCCCCCTGTGTGTTGTACCGTCTTGCTATCTCTAAAATGACTACTCCCGCGCTACTGTTCATACTTACTGTATAACCAAGGATGTAGTGCACCTGCATAAACAACCTGAGCTTGAATTACTTTATAACAGAGTGTGTTCTTCTGAGAGAAAGGACTTGTGAAGTTGGACACACACACAGAGGAAAGAGAGAAATTGTGTTCCCATCATGTCTGGGTACATTACATTGACTTACCTTGACCATGACCACTACTTGCCAAATCTTAAACTTTATTGTACCCTTTAAACAAAGTCTTCATTCATTTAATGATTTATGCTTTAGGGACTTGATTTCTGTCCCCACAAGGATGTTGAGTCCCCACAGTGACTGTGTAAACTGATTTACGTCTGCATAACATGAGTAATACAAGGCTACACACACATTGTAGTCAGTGATCTCCTCCTTCCCTCTTTAACATTTTCTGAATAGTTGCAGCAACCACAGAATACTTTCCCAATTTCTGTGGCTTACTAAACTAAAGGCTCTGAGTTTGTTCACTGCCTCCCCCCATCAATTTTTCTTTCTCCATCTGTTACTACTTCTCTTCATCTTATACATATATATATATA
>NW_018128037.1:1033183-1057704 GCF_001952655.1 Monopterus albus
TATATATATATTGTGTTAGAGAAATATAAATCAATAGTGCTACGGTAAATATAGATCAGGGCTCAGGTTGTGTTAGAGACCTGAGATATAATTTACCATGCTGTGTTCAAATTGTGTTAATTTTCCAAACTATTAGTTTTAGACGCATTCCTCCAGGCAGCCTTTGGTTTCAATTTGCTTCGACATTCTATGAAAATCAACTGACAAAAACTTAAATCTCCAGTGAGGTAACAAATCCATGACAGTGGGCATTTCACTGAATATTTTTACCCATGATATATTATCATCAATGCAAGTGAATCACATATGGCCACAAGCTGATGAAATGTGCATTTATAGGTCAGTAGCATTGATGTCTGAGGCAGACAAATGATTTTGCCTTTACAAGCAGTTCTGTTAAATATATTACATCTTTAAATGACAGATATTCCTGTGTATTTAAATGCACAGTCAGAGAAGACTGTAACTTTTGCAAAAAAATAAAAATAAAATGCTGAGTGTGATGGATTAGCTGTCTACAGCAAGTTTTAATGTGGACAAATTGATTTCTGTAGAAGCAAACTAAAGCCACAGGCTGCCTGGAAGAGAGGAAATCAAAATAAAAACGTGTATGCTCTGGAAAATGGTGGGCAGTAAATCAAAATACACATACAGTAATTTATATTTAATTAAGTAAAACATGCAAAGACACCACCATGATCCTTTGAGGTCTTTTAAGGCGACCCACCACACACTGGAAACTACTGTATGGGATACACTACAATGACTGACTTAATCCACCAAATATAACTCAGCAATTAAATAAAAAACAAAGTTTCAGCCAAGAAAAATCAGGTTTACTACATTCCTCCTCTTCTTTCTACTGTGGTCCAACTGTGATGAGAGGCTCAGCTAAAGTACAGTGTTTTCAAACCAGACTGCTCAGGACCCAGTAATGTAGCAGCAACTCTGCCTCTCTGTCAATTCTTCACCAAAATACTGTCACACCACCCCACTTCACATCTAAATCATATCAAACCCTGAGCCACACTCAGACCAACTGAACTCAGGCTGGACAGACAGGGGTTCAAAGGACAAGACTTTTTGTCCAAAATCTCAAAGGATTTCATGACTATAGATGACAGTGCAGCAGGTCTGTAGTCATTCACGGAGGGTTTTTTTGGGATCAGGATGATGGTGGAGCATTGGAAGCAGGAGGGGACTACACACAGCTCCAGTGACCTGATGAAGATCTGTGTGAAGATGGGGGCCAGCTGATCAGCACAAGCTTTCAGGTAGGAGGAGGTCACACTGTCTGAGCCTGGTGTCTTTCTGATATATATATTTTTTAAAAGGCCACACACAAACTTTTTACAGATCTTCAGGGGTGGGGGCTGAGGAGAAGGGAGGTGATCGTGGGGGGAGCAGCTGCTGGGTCTGAGGTGAGGTGAGGTGGGTGAGGGGTGTGGAGTTTGAGTAAAATGGTCTGAAGTTGATGAAAAGAGTCTCTAAGTCTGTATTACAAGTTCTTTTTAACACTGTGACATCTTTGAGTAAAATGGTCTGAAGTTGATGAAAAGAGTCTCTAAGTCTGTATTACAAGTTCTTTTTAACACTGTGACATCTTTTACACCAACCTTCATTTACATAGAAGCGGATTCCAACCTGGAATTGTCAGACGGTGGAAGGAATACTTCGAGGATCTCCTCAATCCCGGCGCCATGTCTTCCGATGAGGAAGCAGAGGCTGAGGGCTCAGAGCTGGACTCATCCATCACCCAAGCTGGAGTCACTGAGGTAGTCATGAAGCTTCTCAGTGGCAAGGCACCGGGAGTGGATGAGATCCGCCCTGAGTACCTTAAGTCTCTGGATGTTGTGGGGCTGTCTTGGTTGACACGCCTCTGCAACGTCGCATGGCGGTTGAGGACTGTGCCTCTGGACTGGCAGACCGGGTGGTCCCTCTTTTTAAGAAGGGGGACCGGAGGGTGTGTTCCAACTATAGGGGGATCACACTCCTCAGCCTCCCCGGGAAAGTCTATGCCAGGGTATTGGAGAGGAGAATTCGACCGATAGTCGAACCTTGCATTCAGGAGGAACAATGCGGTTTTCGTCCTGGCCGTGGAACACTGGACCAGTTCTATACCCTCTTCAGGGTGGCGGAGGGTTCATGGGAGTTTGCCCAACCAGTCCACATGTGTTTCGTGGATCTGGAGAAGGCATTCGACCGTGTCCCTCGCTCCCCTGGAGGAGCTGGAGGAAGTGTCTGGAGAGAGGGAAGTCTGGGCATCCTTGCTTAGACTGCTGCCCCCGTGACCTGGTCCCGGATAAGCGGAGGAAAATGGATGGATGGACGGATTCCAACCTCCTCTTGTTTGTATTGTATTTTTGTTGCACTGTCTGAGATAGAGTCACTGAGCCAAGTCTCCATGAAGCACAAAGCAGCAAAACGTACAAAGTCATTGTTAGTCCGATTGATGAGAATGAGTTCATCCATTTTGCTGGCTAGAGAGCAGAGATTTGCTAGATGGCTAGATGGGAGCAGGGTCTGTGTCCCACTCTGTCCTAACTTAACCAGAGCCCCCACTCTCTTCCCTTGCCGGCATTTTCTCCAAGTCCCATAGAGGGCTGCTGCCCCTCTGACCAGAATGTCCACATAACTTTTTGCATTAGCATTAGAAAAGGTGTTCGAACATTCTCTCCTCCCCTGAGAGCTCAGAAATAATCCACTCATCCTTTAAATTAAGTGATAAACCATTTGTTGGCTGCTTTGTGTTGTGGTTTTGGATGCAAGTCTGAGAACCCTAATGAACACTAATGCTTCGCCAATGACTTTTGAACTCTTATTATTCAGACTTTGGTTTTCATTCCTCCCAATATTTGGTTAGTTACTAGTTACTCCTAGTTCTTATGTTTTCAGTTTTCATCATGTTTCATTCTGATGGTGCCATTTAGGTTGTTGTATTTCTTCAGTTTGACCTCTGCAGTCAGGTTGAACATATTTTGGTTGTATGTTTTTCTTTTTCTCTGCTTACCTACAGTTGTCTGATTTCTTTCTTTCTTTAGATTGATTAAATGTAGTTCAGAATGGTCCTGCCTTGTGTTGTTTGCATTTGGGTCCCTTATTATACAAACCCTTACAGTTTATGGCTGTTTTCATGATGGCAAAAGTCTGACCTTGCCAAGTTGTTGTTAATGTTGATTGGCGTTTTTGCAGTTCTGCCTGGTAATGAAGTGGTGCCAATGCAGGAGACACTCCTATGGGTCATATGAAAGGGAAGGGACAATGACCAAGGCGAGTCAGGCTGGGTAGGTTGGAGGACTTGTCTCACTGTGACACCAAAACCTGGCATGATTTTTTTTTTCAAACAGCACCAAGAAATAAATGAAATTAAGTCATTTTTTTCCCTAACAGCAGGAAACTACATACAGTGTAAAAAATGATGCCAGCAATAGTAGCCTCCTCTGCCACACTTTAATCACAGATTGCCAGTCATGATTTAAATTAGGATGTTTCTTGCCTCAGAAATTACTAGAATGAACACCATCATTATCCCATTTCACCTCTAAATCACTTTCTCTTCCTTCATCCAAAATCAAAATACTCTAGCCCTTCAGAGTGATAAATTGGTACTTAAGTTTTAAATTAGTGGTTTTACCGGAGGAATGAGTTTGTTTTAACAAATGGCCAAGCCAACAGTTCTGACTGGGGACAGAGGGTCAAGGACAAGCAGAACTGCTTTTACAACTGGTAAACAAGCCATAAATTGAACCAACAGGAAATAATATACAGTAAGACAATTATGATTTGGAAAGCTACCACCTGTCACAAATGAAAGCTTAACAAACAGGGAAACATACAGTATTTTTTGCAAAGATTCAGTTTTTTATTTTATTGTTTCTGAGATCTTTGTGGAGCTATTTCACCACAGTCAACAATTTGTTTAAATTTCATCCAGCTGTGAGTGGCTCCACCTTTTTCAATCAACAGCTGAGAAATCAAACGAAATCAGTCTGTATATTAAACTTTTGGGTGTTCTTAATTATACAAACCTGGAACAAATTACATTATAGAATAATAATTGGGCATAGCTCAGTTTTTTTTAGATAAATTCTCATTATCTGCCTTCACATCTAAATCATGCTCTCTTTCAAAACAGCTAGAGTACTGGTGTAGAAAATGAATAGTATTTCGGTTTTAAGTTAGTGGTTTAGGTTTTGATTTTGTGCCATTTGTCTTAGTAAAACAGTACCTAGGTGAGTGAAGAGATGAAGCTCAATCACAAATGGAGTTACCAATACGGTACCTGCTAAATGGATACTGTGGTGTGACTATTTGGTTAGCTGCTGACAAACTCAATCTGTTGTTGAGGATCTTGTAATATGGTGAAAATCTCTGGATCAGCCACCTAATGGACCTTGATGTGAGATTATTTTGCTGAAATGCTAACAATAATATATGCTAATAAATCCTTAATACTTTTTTGCAAAAGTAAAACTTTGGAACTTTTCACAATTGATATTATACTGTTATGATTTATTTTAAAGATAAAGGTATGTTTTATTAAATATGTATATGATGTGTAACATATGGTATTAAAGTAGCAGGGGTCACTTGTAGTGATAAACCCAAAAGTCTTCTCGATTCACCGAGCTTTACGGGTTAAACACTATCATTTTATTGTTTTGATTTTGCAGCCTGCAGTTCAACAGTTTTGGTTCAGTCTCACTACTCTCATGGTGTTGTTTTGCAGAAGGCAGTTGTTTTCAGTGCACAAAGGAGCAGATACTGGTCCTGCTGCTGGAATGTTGCCCTTCTCGGGCCTGCCCAGGTCTCCTGGTTTGATGGCAGACAGTAAACCTTGCAACTTCACGTATAGGTATGCCATCTTGAAGTAACTGGACTACGTGTGCATCCTGACTGGGCTGCAGGTACTGCCTCCTGCCAATAGCAAAACACAAAACCTGAGAAGAATCACTCTTTAAGGCTCAGGAGAGAGCATTTGTCTGTGGCCACCACATGCAAAACCACTCCTTTTTGAGGGTTGTCTTTCTTTTGCCTCTCCATTGTACCTGTTGTCATTTTCATTAGCACCAAAGCAGGTGAAACTGATTCACAATCACTTGCTTTGTAAGTAAATGTGAATAACAATGTCAGATTTTTTTGTCTACAGGTGGAAATTCTGGCCTGACAGTGAATCTAAAACAATGGCCAGAGGGTCACCAGACATAAAGAACCATCCTCTGGGGACTTAATATAAACAACTAATGTCTGGGCAATCTGATGTAGTTTTGACAACAAAAATGGACAGAGTGACCGACTGACAGGCTATCATGCTACTAAAATTAAAAACTGTGTCCAAAAAGCCACTAAGCCTTGAAATATGTAGAATGTTTTTTCTTCACCATGACAAGAGCTTTATTTTGTGATTGATACAATAAGCTATTGTCTTAGCATCACAAACTTTTCCTGTTCTTTTAGTTTATCTTGTCACAACAAATAATGAATCCATTAACTTGCTGTCAAAAAGAAAGGAAGAACAAAGAAATAGGGCTAATTATTTTGTCAACTCAACATGATGCCATAATATTTTTTCACAAACTTCATTTCATAGTGACAGAAGACAAAACCTCAGAAATAATTAAATACATGTCTGCTGTGCTCTTTCGCATGTGCAGTCTTGTGAGATCAGGCAATAAGTTGTGAAGTGAGAGCTCCTTTATGCTGGATAAGTTAAACTATAAAACATAAATGGATACCAAAAAAGATAATCTTCCAGTAGTGACAGAGTTTGAACTCAGGTCAGATCTTAGAAGCCCTTATCTTTTCTAAGCTCTTTATTTTCCTGGCTATGGTTTTGATGTTGTATTGGCCTAGTTCAGTATCAAGATCAAATTCCATGCAGTTTATGGGTCCTATCCCATTCCTCATCACCATCAGGCCACCCCCATCTCAAATCTTATTAGCCCCCCACCTCTGAACCAGGGCTACTGTTTGAGTGTGTCTAAGGCTGATAGCATTGACTTCAATAATCACTCATCTCATTCAGCAGTTCCCACAAGAGCCCCACAAAAGAAAAAACACACTTTAAACAGACCACAAAGAGAAAAAATAAACTTTATGCAGACACACATACTCACATGCACAAAAACACTGCCAAACAACCCAAAGTCCGTCTCGCTTCACCCCCCTTTAGTTTATTTCTTGCGTACAATGCAGTCTTGTTCTTTTTCTCTCTTGTTCAGAAACATGCTCGATGGGGAGAAGATATTCAGTTGCTGCCAGAAATAAATGCGAATCAGAAAAATGTGGGGGAGTTTACAGTAAGTTGTTTTTAGCAGGGTGAAAAGATGACAAATGGGACAAATAAGATAAGTGGAAATGTACAGACTAAACAGGCTGCAAGTCTGTTTGTGAAACAATGAGTGAATACGTGAAATATCACAGAGACTAGCTGCTTCTCTTTGTATGTGTCCCTGTGAAAATTATGTTGAAAAATTCTTTACCCACTGGCAGAACATCTCTTAAAACGACATTTTTAAAACTGAAAGTTAAACGAGAATCACATTAAATGTCCAAAGTATATTTCATACAAGATGCACTTCTGATTCCTTCTATGTGTATGTTAGAAATAATACAATACTTTTTGGAGGTCACTGCATTACATTATTATCCATTTTAAAATCTATATTAGTGAGGTTCAAAGGCATAAAGAATATGCTAAATATCAGTTTGCTTGGGTGTGAGTGTGTGTACATGGATGTGGCCAGTGAATTGTCTCAAAAGTCAGGAAACAGTTATAAAAATGTTTTTAAAATGTCAAACAAAAAGTGTTTTATGAAAACACTAAAAACAAACAAAATATCAAATGTTGAAATTGAGAAAGTTTGTGTTTTGAAAAGAATCAGTTCATTTTAAACTTGAGGATCATGACCATTCAAGGAAATCCTTAAACTATCGTGTAAGATTTTATTTAGTTAGAAAAAAATATCATGAGTGAGAGTTTGTGAGCTCCTGAGGAGCTAGAGGAGGTGTATGGGGAGAGGGAAGTCTGGGAGGCTCTGCTTGGGCTACTGCCCCCATACCCGGTCCCAGATGAAGCGGATGAAGATGGATGGATGGATAGATGGAAAGTTGAGTAGTTAAAAGGACCAATATGGGAATGTACACTCTGGGGCTGTGGTGTAGGAAGAAGGAGATCAGGTACCCAGATATATGTAAGGGCACACACACTTAAAGGATAAGGCCGGTCATTTTTTATTCTAACAGTATTATCAACACTCCCCATGCAGAGACTAAAGCCAACAGTGATTTGGCTCTACTCACTGTTAATGTCTGTCTGTTCTGGATTAGCTTATTGCCTGTACCATAGACCTACACTGCTGTTCAGAAACAAACACATCGCTACACTGGGTGACATGTTTCTTCATTAGCAAACCACAGACCTGAGCATAAGTAGATGGCAGAAGGTAAACAAAGCTGAGAGCTCACACAAGATCTCTTGCATTCGCAGTTGACTCTGACTCACACTAACTGTGGTGCGACATAGCCGGGTGTGGGGTTTCATAATGAAAATATGTCACCTAGAGCAGCTTTGTGTTTTTAATTGCAACAGAGACCTATCACACACGCTTTGTCAGCATGATTGATTTGATCAACCATAAATGGCACAAACTGCAATCATTTTGTGAGCATGTGATGGTACTGCCTATGTAGAAAATGACTTCCTGTCCTCTATCTGCGGTTTGCACCACAGCCATGTGATGACATGCAAACCACCTAATGCATAAGCCTTTAATTACATTCAAAATTACCTCATTATATCATTACTTGCACAAACCACGGTATTAAATACTCAAAGAAAGTGTAAGTCTATGTATTGTCTATGTACACATAAACAGATAAATGAGTAAATAAGAAATGCAATGATCTTAAAACCTTTTCAAGTTATCACACTGTTACTTGTCACATGCATTAATATAATAAAAACATTTCTACTTACTCTGTGTCACTGTCAAAGGTAATAAAAGATGTAAGAAGAACATTTGAGTGTTATCTACATGTATATAGTAACTTAGCTTTAACTTTGAAAATTTGCTTCTATATTTTAGGTGGATATCGGTTACCATGCAGATGTGCTACCAGTATTCATTTGCTCTTTTAGGCTCTTTGAAATGTTTGGGGAGGTTTGGCGTCATTGAAAGTTTTCAACACAGTACAGACCTAAATATGTGGATATAAATGCATAGAGAGTGTTGTTTTGTCAGAACACTTCAAACAAAGCCTTTGACAGATTGTCACACATTGTCTGAAACCCCCTATCCTTGCATCCTTAAATCTTTGCAACAAAGGGCTGAGGCCAGAATCAAATTGTGGATGTTGCAGATATGTGGCATACACCTAAACCATTGGGCTACTGGGGCGACCACGTACACTATAAGCACTTTAACAGGTTCCTGTTTGCACTGGGGAATTTCTCTTGCATGTCGTCACTCTTTCTCTTTCCTTGGGTTTCCTGTCTCTACATTGTTCTATTGTCAAATAAAGGAAAAATCACATGTCGTGAAACTGAAAAAGGACAATTTTGCCACTCTTTTGTTTTTATAATTCCCAGTTTGGATGAATATGTTTTGCGTACTGGCACTACAGTTCCCATCAGAAAGTATGAAAGTGTGAGTCTCTCTCACTTGTTCACTCAAATTGTTTGACAGTGTGGCAAACCTGTGCCATAGAAAGTCATGTTGAATTAGTTACTACCGGTTGTCATTTGGACTTAAATACAATATGTGCATATGTACAAGTTAATCGTTAGATGCTTGTTTGTCTTCTTGTTTTTTACTTGTTATTCTGTTTTTTCTGTTCTGTTTTATTTGGTGCACATCGGGAACCATTGAGCTGGAGTCAAATTTCTTGTATTTTAACACACTTAGCAATAAAATTTATGATTTATTTATTGATTGATTGGGAGATAACCAGCAGTCAATCCATTATTGTGATACTTAAGAAAAAAGCCCCATGATGATTTTGTTTTAAGGTTTCTAAACAGACTCCTACACATTTATTTTAATATCAGAATAGTTTCACACTATGAAGTGATTCTTTAAAATTTGAACAATTTTATTATATTATAGATTATTAGTACTGTAAATTATTCATCAACATTTTTACACACCAAACAATGAGAGAACCAAAAGGACTACAAGCCAAAATTTGAACCAAGGCCTTATATCTATAAGGTCATTCAACTTTAACCACTGAGACACTGATGCACCCATTATAAAAGATGACTCATGTTATCCTGATCATGATATCACATGGCCCACAGGTCACTTTCCCATAATGCATCTCTGCTTTATCTCCAAACCCTTGCTGTTACCTTCCTGTATGCCTGTGTGCACACCTAATTCTTACTTCCTGATATTTGACTATAAAAGCAAATTATGTGGTTTTGGAAGACAGAGAGATGAGAGGAATGAATCATAAGGAAATGTTAAAGATATAAACACAAAAACAAAAGTTTAAAAACAAATTGTCCAAATACTGTCAGGATGATAGGGGTGATAAGATACAGAAGACAACAGGACATAAGAGATGAGAGACAAAGTGTTCCACAGGAGAACAGTGGGGAAAGATCATACAGTATATTATTCTCTTGCATTGCAGTGCATTAATTACAGGATAAGAAATTAAGGCTATAAATAGACAGACAGGGAGACAGAAAGACAGCTGGCAGTGCAACCAAATGCTGACCGCCTTTTACTTGCAGTTTAACATTAAGATAAGGTCAGCTGGTGTTCAGTCCATTTGTATTTTACACATTTAGCCTGATGCCCTTGTTCAGAGTGTGAGCAGTTATAAACACATTTAGTGTCTTTGTGGTCCATGCGGACAGGTGTTGGTCCCCACCTGCCCCCTCCAACTTCCCCCTCAGCAGCGATGGCTGGATTGTGTTGAAAGCACTGGAGAAGTCAAAGAACATGACCCTCACCATACTTCCAGGGGACACCAGATGAGATAGGGCTCGATGCAGCATGTAGATAATGGTGTCATTAACCCCGATGCCAGGACGGTATGCAAACTGCAGCGGGTCAATCACCGAGCTCACCTGGGCAGGTGGCTGAGGACAATCCTCTTCATGGTCTTCATCAGGCGGGAGGTGAGGGCAACGGGTCTGTAATGGTTCAGCTCCTTAGGATGACGTATTTTGGGAATTGGGACAACACAGGATGTCTTCCATAGGGCTAGGACTCTCTCCAGGCTAAGACTCAGGTTAAACATGTACGGGACCACCTCACTGAGCTGGTCTGCACACTCCCTGAGGACCCTGGGGCTGATGTGGTCAGGGCCTGTGGCCTTCCTGGCCTTAATCCTCCTTAACTCCTTAGCAGAGTAGCAAGTCTGTTACTTGTGGTTTTTGTCCAGTACATTTCTGCTGTGGGTCAGCCTGGTGAAGTTCATCCAGTACCACTGATATGAAATGTAACTGTGGAGCCTGTTCTTGCTTTGGATAATTCTTATTTTTCCCCATCATATTTGCTTCAGTCTACCCAGATTAATGCTAACATATGTGTCTTGAAATCTACAAACCCCATTTCGAGAAAAGTTGGGACATTTTCCAAAATGTAATAAAAACTAAAATCTGCAATTTGCTAATTCACTTTAACTTTTATTTAACTGACAAAAGTACAAAGGTTTTCAGTGTTTTCACTGACTGACTTAATTGCATTTTGTAATTATAAACAAATTTAAAATTTAATGCCTGCAACATACTCAAAAAAAATGGTGACAGTGGCTAAATAAACCTGAATATTTTGTAGAGTATTCCAGTAACACTGTTCTGAAAGCTTCCAAAATTAGCAGGCTAACTGGTAACAGGTGAGGGTATCATGACTGAGTATAAAGGGAGCATCCACCAAAGGCTCAGTCTTTACCAACAAGGATGGGTCATAGCTAGCAAGTTATGCCCAACTTCTTGAAACAGTTATCAATTGGCTCAAAAAGAATATTTCTCAGTGCAAGATCGCAAACAATTTAGGTTTTTCACTAACTACAGTACATATAGTATTACTGAAAAGACTTAAGGAATCTCAGTGCCCTCAGGAGGCACTTCATGAGAAACTGTCATGTTATTGTGATGAATACAGCCACATAGGCTTGGGAGGACTTTGGAAAACTGTTGTCACTTGAGTGCATGTTTCATTTTTTGGGGGGGTGGGGGGACATCACGTTGTCTGGTCTGTGCCAGAGATGGAAGAGACCATGCGGATTGTTACCAGCAAAAGGTGAATAAGCCAGCATCTGTGATGGTATCGGGCTGCATCAGTGCCCACCGCTTGGGTAACTTGCATATGTGTTAAGGTACCATGGACGCAGGCATATATTGGGATTTTAGAGATACATGTGCTGCCATCAATGTAACATCTTTTCTATTGAAGTCTGTGGCTATTTCAGTAGAACAATGCCAGGCCTCATTCTGCACTTGCACCAACAGCATGGCTTCGTAGACACAGAGTGTGCTTGCTTGACTGACCTGCCTACAGTCCAGATCTCCTGTTGAAAATGTATGGTGTGTCATGAAGAGGAGAATCAGACAATGGTGCCCACAGACTGTTGAGTCTTTTATCCACTAAGAATGGGCCAATATTGCAAACATGCCTTTGTCCCAACTTTTTTGTGAGTAGTATCCTCAGTTCCCAAGTGATTTAAAAGTGTCATTAAAAGGAAAGGTGATGTAATAAATGGTCTCAACTTTTTTGAGTGTGTTGCAGGCATCAAATTGTAAATTTGCTTATATTTACAAAATGCTATTAAATTGGTCAGTGAAAACACTGAAAACATTTTATTTGTACTTTTGTCAGTTAAAATAAGTGCAAGTGAATTAACAAATCAGAGATTTTAGCTTTTACTGCATTTTGGAAAACTTTTCTGGAAATGGAATTTGTAAAAGTGTACAGTATGATCTAAATAATAGCAAGCTGTGTAGATTTAATTAAAATCATAAAGCACATTGTTGGATATTTGAATACAGATATTCAGAATTAGCTGATTGCATAACATAAAGGGATAACATAAATGATGAGATGAGAAGTATGGAGGTGTACAGGTTGAGAAGGTCTTTACTGTAATTCTTACATACCATGGCCGAGGAACATACTGTACATGTATTTGTTTTTGTAAGTTATTTTGTATTGTTTGTATTTTGGTTTTCAGCTATACCACATGTATAGAATTTGCATTGATTGGTGGTTATTACACATAAAGTTGAAAGCAACAATCAATTGAAAAGTTGACATTTGTGACAATTGTAGCTTAAAATGGTAAATGTTTTTGCCATCTGACTGACAGATGAAATTGCACTTCCCGGAACTGTTATTAATTGGTTTGCTTCTTATCTTCTTGATAGAATTTTTTGTAACAACTGTTTATAAACTCTAAACTCTAAAATTTCTTGTAGGGTACTCCAGGGATCTATTTTCAGGCCACACCTTTCTTACCTACATACAGTATGTTGATGACACTTAGCTTTATGCGACGATGTCTTCTATGTCACTGGGCCGATTTATGCACCTTTTAGGTGTATGTAGGGTATCAGTGTTTGGATATCACAAAACTGTTTACAGCTCAACGTTTTAGTTTTAGGGTCAAAGTGGACAGAAAATTATTTTCGCTAGGATGAACCCTGAGTCAAGAAGCCAGAAACCTATGTGTTATTTTTGATTCAGAACAGAACTGTAAGGCTCATGTCACCTAACCTGCTGTTTTGTCATCTTGAAAATGTCTAAACAATATGGCCATTTCTCTCTCCAAGAAAGTAATGCATATAAGGCATGTTTTTTTTTTTTACCAGCTCTGCTCTGCTTTGCTGTCTGCCACTGACTTCTCAGCATGGTCATCTGCTCTACTCTACTCTCCTGCCAGGTACTGTCTGTTCACCGACACCACCAGCTCTACTCAGCTTCCCTGTCTAATGCTGACTTCTCATCCAAGTCCTTACTCAACTGTCCTGTCCAGTTTACCTGACTGGCGCTGACTCCTCAGTGAGGTCCCAAGCTCTTCAGTTCTGCCCAGGTACCTGCTTATCTCATAGTGGCGCCGCAAGCCCCACCAATCAACACATCACCTAAGTACCTTTATTGTGTTCATTTAATAAAGTACCATTCACCCAGAATCTTAGTCCAGCCTCTGAGTCCCTCTGTCTTGTTCTCAATCCCTGGGGACCGACCATCCCCAACAGTCTAACATTTTCACAAAAACCTTTGAGAAGTTTACTTTCTGGCAAGACCTCATTTATTCATTTAGACAGTGTGCTTTATGAGCTACAGCTGTTTTAATCTGTGCTTGAAAACGAGTGGAGTGGAAGAGATTGGTGTATAAAAAAAAGTAAAAATACCAGTCTTTTTTTTTGTCCTACTGAGGGCTCATAAAGCCTTGAGAAGTTTCATACTTAAAGGTCAAAGGACATGGTGCAATCTCAGAAAAAGCATGCCTAAACTATATCAGTCTGTGACTTTTTCTACAGGAAACAAAACACTAGACCAGTTACAGTAATATTAGAACCGCTTTCTCAGCAGAACCTAAGCCTTATTTTGGTAGACCTGACCACCTACCAATCCGGCTCAGGCCGGTTTACAACAAATGGCTCAAGGTGAAACCAGTCACTGTTAACATCTGGACTGAGTGTGCACAGGCTAGCCTGCAGGGCTGTCTAGAGGCCACAGACAGGAACATCTTCAAAGGGGCTACAGAAAATATCCATGAATATACAGAAACTGTGAGTGACTACATCAGTGGGTGCACATCCATATGTGCCCCATCTAGAACTCTATGCATTTTACCCAAACAAAAGCCCTGGTTTAATATGGACATGTAACCCACCTTATAAAAGGGTACAATGTGTGTTATAATTCTGTTTAATGGTTTCACGTATCAAACGCTTTATTTTGAAAACCGGAAGTTTTATTTTGGTAATTACAGGAGAGGAAGTCTTGCCATCGTATGAAAAACGTAGTGTACAGTTAAACTCATGCTAAACAAAGAGGAAAAAAGTCCATAAGAACTTCTTAAAACAGAAAAAAAATGTGAAGCTCATCTTAAGTTCGAGGGAGCTCGTGCTTAACGTCAGACAACCTGAAGGAGCAAAACTTTAGGTGTTGAAAAACAGAACCCTTGGAACAGAACCCTATTTCATAGTGCCAATGAATGTTAGCATGTTACGCTAATGATATGCTAGTGTTAGCTAGTAGCAGGTCGAGAGCAAGAGTATGGTTTATGTTGTTAATTCATGTGTGATATGTGTTCATGTATGTGTTAGTCGAATGCAGAAGTGTATAATTCATGGTAATATACTATGCAGTGCTAAAAAAAACAGAAGAGCACAAGTTAAAAGGATCCTTCACTGTTAAAACTGCCTGTATATTTTCACAATATATAGTTATTGATTGTGGACGCACAATATTGGAATTGATTATTTAAAGAAGATAAGTTCATACACTTTTTTTTTTATTTCCCTGGAATGAATGGAGTATGGAAGATCATCAGCAACCGTCTGAGAGGGACGACTGAACTTTGTGTGATGGCGAGCCACCCAGTGTGATTCCATGGTATCCAGTCATCAAATCGACAGATCATCCATCTGTGTATGTGGTAGGATCGTGTCAGTCATTCCGACTGATTCCAACAGAACTTGGATCCAGAGATACTGACTTTTGACTAATTGACTTTCTGAGCTTGGACTGACTTGAACATTGAGGAGCCGCAAGTAGCATTCCCAAAAAAGGGGAACCTGAACTTTAACTCCATCCATTTAAAGGACTATTTATTTTTGTTAAAAAGGGGCCCATTTAATTTTGTTTATTGTTATATGGTATACTGTTTTTCATATACTTTTCACTAAAAATTCATTGTGCTAAAGAACCTAGAGCGTGTACATACCCTGAAGTGGGTTACAGACATAAATACGAAAATCAGGAAAAGGCGGGAAGCTTTCAAGTCAGGGGACCAAGGGGAGTACAGGAGAGCCTGAACAACAGTGGAATGTACATTAGGATGCTCTTCCTGGACTACAGTTCTGCATTCAATAGAATTCACCCAGGCAGCTGATTGTGAAGCTGACAGACCACGGTGTCCCGACTCCCACCTGTAACTGGATTTTTGAATTCCTGACAGAAAGACCACAGGTGTTCAGAATAAGGGGCGTCTACAGGTAGGTGTCTGCTGAGCTTACAATCAGCACAGGCTCATTGCAGGGCTGCTGTCTCAGCCCCCAACTCTTCACCCCGTACACTCACAACTATGTCTCCAACCAGGACAACACCACCATTAAATTAAATATGCTGATGACACCACGATCCTGGGCCTCATCAAGGGGGGAACCGGTCAGGCTACAGAAACCCGTTGAACGACATTCTTTTTTATGGAGAGGAGAATGACTTCAGCCTCGATATAAACCAGACTAAAGAAATAATAATAGTCTTCAGGAAGGAGGGGGCGACTGTGGTTCAGTGGGTAGAGCAGTCCCAACCGGAGAGTACGTAGTTTGAATCTCGGTGCCTGCAGTCCACAAGAAGTCGAAGTGTCCTTGGGAAAGATACTGTACCCCCAAGTTGCCCCTGATGGTTAGAGCCATTGGTTGAGTCGGCACCGCAGATGGCTGCCTCGGTTCTGTACCAGAAACAAATTCCTTGTGTGTAACATACTTGGCCAAATAAAGGTGATTATCCTGATTATTATTCTGAAGAACCCCTCCCCTCTGCTTCCTCTGACTATCAAGGCGACTGAAGTGTTGGGGGCGGACAGCCACAAGTTCCTGGGTTTGCAGGTGACACCTGACCTGAGCTGGACATGGAACACAGCTGCCTCAGTGAGCCCAGCAGCGGTTATACTTCATCAGGTGGCTCAGGAAAGTTGGTCTGAGCCGTCGCCCCCTCACTCAGGCTTATAGAGGACTGGTAGAGAGCATCCTCACTACTGGCATCACAGTCTGGTATGGTAGCACCACACAGGCAGAGAGGAAGGCTTTCCAAAGAGTCATAAAGACTGCAGAGGATCACTGGGACTGAACTGCCTGCTATGGACACTATACAGTGCTGTCATAAAAGGGTAGAGAACATACTCAGGGATCCATGCCACCCAGCTCACACTCTGCTCAGACACAAAAATTGCACCCACAACCTCAGGCACAGCAGGGCAAACAGTATCATCACACACAGAACTAGATTTTACAACAGCTTTTTCCCTGCCGCAGTAAGACTGATGGCAAAAACAAAATATGAAAAACCTGTACAATAACCCCTCATTACCTTACTAAGTAGAATACCATGTACAGTTACACTATGTGCAATATCATGTGCAACATTTGAAACTCCCCATTTACCTGTTATCTTATTCCTGTATCCACAATTTTATCAACTGTTTTGTATTCTTCTTTTATGTATTTTGTATTCTTGGGTGATCTTATATTTAGACTAGGTGTTTGTTCTTTTGGTTTTAAACCCTTTACTTGACTCCAGGAGAGCCCTGCACAAGAATTCCTATATGCCTAGACTGTCTGTTTATGCATAAATGGCAAAAAAAATCTTGAATCTTGAATGTTTAAAGGTCAAGTGATGTGTTTGGTTGTATCTGTTAATGTGCGTCTATTGTTTCTTTTGTGCAGTTTGTGCAACTTTGTGTGTGTGTGTTACAGTGGGTGATAGAGGTGGGGGATTCCCGCAGCGAGCCATGTTAAGAGTGTTTGTGTGTGTGCGTCTTCCATCCATCATCACACACACTTCCCTCCTTCAGCGCATTTGAAAATAGAACAGTGTGTGAACATGACCTCTCCCACACATAAACACACACGCACACATACACAAACTAGTAAACACACCCATTATGATGCCATTGTGTCTTGGTTTCTTGTTCAGAATGTGGGTGTGTATTTGTTTGTGTGCGTGTGTGTGAGCGTTTGTATTATCAGAAGCTGTAAGGAAAAATGTCCCTCTTGCCATGTCCACCCTCCTCCTTTCTCTCTCTCTCTCTTTTCTTTCTCGCCACAAAGTCTGGAGTTGCTGCCAAATTTCCTCTGTGGCAAAGGTGTGGTGCCACAACACTGTCTCTCTCTCACAGATACACACACATACATTACCTGTTTTTTAGTTGTCGTAACATCCACACTGTGGACGGCACATTAAGTGACAATGAACGTCTTGAGAACGTAACAGACAAGGTGAAGGTGAAGAGCACCAGGATGTCAGGCGATGTGCCCTTTCCGTTGCTAACTTCATTATTTCCTAAAGCAGGACCTCTCTAAAAAAATCTATATGCTAACTTGTTAGCACGTTGGCAAAATTATTTTGGCAAAGTACATTTACAGATGTTCGTATGTTATCATGCAATATGTCAATAGGAGTTAGGGCAACAAAAGGCATCTGGGAACATTTTTACAGTTACAGCTCAATAATATACTCATTTACTGCACCGAGAACAGAACTGGAACTGGAGAGTGACAGCTGATATAGAGGGAAACAGTCACTGTAACTCTCTCTCCTAAATCAAAAGTACACCTGCCAACACATCTGCCTCAGATCAATAAAAACCAGACATGTCACATGCCAATGTGTGATTTCTTTAGCTATTCTTTTCTTGGTCCATTCAGATGGACCAGCATCCAGAAGATCAGATATTATCTGCTGGTTTCTTTGGCTTCTTTTAATTTAATAATATAGAGTATATCTATATTTTCGTAAAGTAGGCTGTTGCTGTATTGAGATGTGTTCATTTTCAATTTAGTGGCATTTTAACGCTTTTGCCTTTTAAAACATTTTTATTCAGCTGCACTTCTGCATTTTTTATATTTGTTGCAATGTGTGTGTTTTTTAAATAAGAATTTAGCTTTTATTGAACTGTATACACAGAGCAACCATGCAGAAGGGAGATAAACTCATTGAACTTCCCTTTGTAAATCAAAGTAGATTAAATTATTCTAGGCAGTCTGCAAGGTATGACTGGACACAGAAGTTGCAATTACATGATTAAAGGTTTTTCAGGATTGCAGATGCACAGCTACTGCACTTATAAGCAACAGTTACACAGTACTTTTTCTATAAATTATCACAATATAATATGTGCTAATAGATTAGGAGCACATAGATTTATATCAGCCCAAAATGTTGCTACTGCACACGTAGGTGATTGAGAGTCAGCTGTTAACTTAAATGAACACTGTTTTGGGCATACACACTTGCAGTAGATAAACTATAAACACTGTCATAAAGATAGAAGGTCGCAGATACACCCGGTCACACACACAGACGTGGGGAGCCTGGGACAGCGGCGGTGGGAGTAGTTCCTGGTTGTTCGAGCAGGAGGCTCTGAGACGCCAGAGCAGTCTCCCTTGGAGCTGGGCGTGGGGGAGGAAAGTGTGTGTGTGCGTGCAGGGGTCATTATATCGTGGTGGATGGAAGGGGGTTGGGGGCATGTCCTTGGCAGACAGACAAAGACACCACATATAATATTCATCTTCAGAGATTGTTAGTTTGGGGGATGAGTTTGAAAATCATATTTGACTTTTAAAGCAACAGTTTCAAAATTAATTTCAGTAGCAGCTGTGTTCAGCCAGTAGTATTTATAATACAATATTTATATATTTTGATGACCATGTGGTCAAAATCCCATCTTTTCATCATGATCATTTGTTTATAGTGCATCCTCTATGATCATTTTCCTCACAGCACCGAGGCTCATGAATAATGCTCAGAACCTCAGGCCTATACATGAATGCACCGCATGTCAATGTGGTGACTCCCTTTTTTTTCCTGTGCAACACAAAGGTACCTGATGTGACGGGGCTTTGCCTAAGTTCTTGTCTTAACCAACCAACAATCAAAAAAAGTCAAAGATATTCAGTTCACAGTGATTTAAAAAAAAGAAAAGCTGAAAAGTCTCCCTGTGAATGATTGATCATTTCTACTTATTCACTCTTTAATCACTACATCGAACATCTTGTATAAGTGACTGCTGCTGCTGCATCACTAACATCTGGGACACTAGTTTTGGGACACAGGATGCCCTTAGCCCATCAGCAACAACAACCAGCACCTGTCCAGCCCGAGTCCCTCTCTCTCTCTCTCTCTCTCTCTCTCTCTCTCTCTCTCTCTCTCTCTCTCACAGTGAGTTGTTGTTAAGCTCAGCCACTAATTGCTCTGGTTGGGACTGTGGCTGCCTGTGTTACCTCTGTCCTAACCTCAAACACACACGCACACAAACAAACCCAAATGAGCACACACAGAAACGTACTCTACAGTGTGTATGTATATTCATGTATTGTCATGTTCTGTGTGCAGAATTTGACAAATCTGTCTGATTTTGTGTTTTTTCAAGCATATGTTAGAATATGTATCTATCTGTACATTATATTATGTACTGTATGTGTGTGCAGCAGTTTCTGTGTATGTGTGTATTTGTGCAAGTGTCTGAGACGCTCCAGTCTGTTGGATAGAAACAATAGAACCACTCTGATTACATCTCCCTGTACAGGAGGACGGTGTGTGTGTGTGTGTGTGTGTGTGTGTGTGTGTGTGTGTGTGTGTGTGAAGCTTCGGAGGGAGGAAAGGGTGGCGGTCATGGAGGAGGAAATAGGGGGAGGCAACTTTTGGACCTCCCCCCTCCTTTGCTCTGTCTCCCACACACACTTCTCCCTTCCCCTTGTGCCTGCCTGGCGTCTCATTGGTTAAATCCAAAGCTATATATTTATCTGATTGGTCAATGTGGGGTATATATACACACCATGGGTAGGTTAAATCTGGCCACAAGTTTCAAAACTTTCAAACAGTGTAGACAGACAGAGAGACAGTGGGTCGGAGAGCTGGAGTGACGGGGGGAATCAAGTTTTGGACTAACCGCTTCACCGCACACTCCAAACAAGGGCTGTCTTCTGAGAAAAAAAGTGAGTGAAGAAAAGAAAGAGGCAGAGTCAGTGTGGATAATTTTTGGGGGGAACATCCTGCACCACAACTTTGTTTTCTCCTTCTTTCTCATCTTCCCCCTCCTCTCAGATCTCGATGCTTTGCTTTGGGACTTGTGCTCCAAATCCATCCAGTTCCTCTCTTGAACTTTGCCATCTGAAACACTTAGAGTTACTAATTTTTTCCAGAACTTTGCAACCTAACAGAGTGAAACAGACGTTTTCAGAAATTCACTTGGACTAAAAGTTGAATTCAAGCCCTGTTCTGGAATGAATTTAACTGAGAACACTTTGTCTGGAGAGACTCTTGTTCATCCCAACCGGGTGTCTCTTGGGGGCCACTGGGCGTCCAGGACCCCAAGTCCTGCCTCTGACTCTGAAATGGGATTTGAGCACAGCCTCTCTGGGGATTGCAATTCTCCTGATGGCCTTGGGACCAGGAACATGAGGATAACAGAACCGAGGATTACTCAGATGCCGAGTTCAGGGGAGCAGAGCCCAGACCTCACCCAAGCAGGAGGCACAGCTGACGATAAGTCCATGGGCAGTGAGCAGAGGATCCGCAGGCCCATGAATGCCTTCATGGTGTGGGCCAAAGATGAGAGGAAGCGACTGGCCCTGCAGAACCCTGACCTGCATAACGCTGTGCTCAGCAAGATGCTCGGTAAGACAAGAGCACAACTTTAGTCTCACTGGGGCAAAAAAAAAACCTCTGAAGGTTTAGACAGCCAAGACTTTTCAGTGCGACTAGGCTCATGGAATCCAGTTTTGGTTAACAGCTTTTTAAACATTTAACTGTAGAGACAATTCTGGAACTCACTAGACCCACGTCAGGGTATTTATTTATTTATTTTTGCATATATAGAAGTGTGAACACATATTTACATGACAGCACAACCTAAATGACTTCCTTCTTTTGACAGACCTGTTAAAACAACAATCCATCATTTACATTTCACTGAAAAGTGATCTAGTAATGGTTCCGTAATGTTTATGTGTAGTATATAAACTTTTGTGTCCTACATTTAAACACATCGTTGTTAGTCTGTTTGTTGGCCTTTCTTATCTACTTACAGCTGGTCTCTGTTCCTATGTATATACTGACACATAGCAAATAA
The DNA here is from genome assembly GCF_001952655.1 of Monopterus albus. NCBI lineage: Eukaryota > Metazoa > Chordata > Actinopteri > Synbranchiformes > Synbranchidae > Monopterus > Monopterus albus. Next base: position 1,054,220 of record NW_018128037.1, read on the forward strand.
GTTAGTTTTGTGAAAGAATATGTGAACATATTCAGATTACCAACTTAATGAAATGACTGTGTTTAGGGCTGTTAAGTGTTTACTGTGGGTAAGAAGAAGAAACATGACATCTGTAATATATTATAATTGGGTGAAGAACAACAGCACAGTTTCACATAGTAGATTTTGAATATGCCACATTAAAATAAGCATCAAACAGCTACAAAGTAAGGGTGGGAAACCAATATCCATCCATTGATTATCTAAAGCACTTATCCTGTAGAGGACTATGGGGAAATCCAAAAATATCCTCAGAAACTTCTCAAACCACTCCTGCATATATTACTTTTCTGCTGTCCACCCATTTGCTCATTATGTAACCATATTTTACTGTAACTATGTGAGCTCCTCATATGAAGAACCAATCATTTAGGGTCAGAAGTTAAGGTTTAGAGTGTATTATTAATATTGCTATGATTATATAACAGTGAGCAGAAAACTCACTTCAATGCATTCTTATAGTATGTGGGTATATATGAAGCACCAGTCAGCAAAAATCTGTGAAGTTATTAAAATCCAAAAGTCAGCTTCACATTAACAGCAGGTCAAATTAGTCAAATTATACCTGAATATTTTTCAGTTAAATCAGTGGGTGCCTAAAGTCGTAGTAAATGTGTTATAACACAAAAAATTTATGCTAGAAAAACAGAGCATTTGAAAGATTACACAGTACATGTAGTAGCTCTTACTGGCTTGTGTGTCTGTTACTTGCTCGTCCTCATTTCATTATTAACCAGCGAACAACGTCCGTCTCACATACACACACAGCTGCTCAGTCTCACTGTGCTTCTGGAGTTCATCTATGATTTGAGATTTTCAGAGCCATTGTTATTTAAACCAAAAAGTTTCTTGTGTGTGAGCTTCTTTTAGAGTCACTACAACTTTAAGCTTTGCGGGGCATCTTATAAGCTGAAATGTTTATTTCAGCAGTGTGAACAACCCATGGACATTTAGATATGTGTGTCATTATTGTTCCTGTTTTAGGCATTACAGAAACAGAACTTATACCAATGTTTTAGCTGTTCACAGGTGGAGAGTCACTTGAGCTGTTTGGAGGGTGAGAGCTTCAGCAGCTTCAGTGTGAACACTGCCGTCTCCATGAAATGTTAATTTTAGTTTTTTCACATCACAGCTGTTTCATTCAATCATTCCATAAAAGCTGATAAAAAAATTCAATGTGGCCCTCTCAAAAGAATGTTCTCCTAATACTCATAGTACATTGAATACACTGTACTGTGCATACGTAATGGTGTGTGCATGTTGTTACTAAAAAGCTTAATATGTTGTTTGTCTTTGTGTAGACAAACATAAAGGTTGATTACTCTAAGTTTTACTTTACTTCAATAATCAACAGACAGTTTTGATAGTCAATATCTTCTTTAAGTTATTTCTTCACAAAAATGTTGGCCGTTCCTGTCTCTTTAAATGTGGATATTTGCTAGGGTTTTTTCCTCCATAACCCCAACACCTCTGGGTTTTGGACAGTTGACTGGATATAATTCATTGTTCTTTAGAAAATTGGGATGTGCATTGTTTACAATTTTATGACATTTTATAGGCAAAGTAACTACTGGATAAATTAAGAAAATCAGCAAATTACTTGATAATGAAAATGATTGTTAGTTGTGACCCTAGAATCTGCTGTCTGATGAAGATGTTGATGAGGACTGGCATTAACAAGTCTTTTTCTTGTGAACCTTCTACCTTTGGTCAAGGCCCTATGATAATGTAAATATCGCATGTTATTTTGTAATTTTGTCTTCATTCTACCTTTCAGGTCAGTCATGGAAGGCTCTGAGTGCCACAGATAAGCGACCATTTGTGGAGGAAGCAGAACATCTCCGTGTCCAGCACCTCCAGGATCACCCAAACTACAAGTACAGGCCTCGTCGCAAGAAAACCACGAAAAAACTCAAGCGGGTTGAACCAGGGCTTCTGCTTCACAGCCTAGCTCAGGGCGGTGCACCAGGCCTTGGATTAGGACGTGGTGCTAGCCCCTTGGATGCAAAAAGTCTCTCTGGAGGTCCTGCATATGGACAGCCAGGTGCCCACCCCCCACACCAGCATCACCCACACCACCTGCTATCCTCTCTGGGGCACTTCAGGGATCTTCAGGCTCCAGGACACCCAGAGCTGGAGAGCTATGGCCTTCCCACTCCAGAGATGTCCCCTCTAGATGTTCTGGAAGATGGAGCTGGGGAATCTGTGTTTTTCCCCCAACATATGCAAGAAGAGGTGGGAATGGGAGGTTGGAGTGGGTACCACCACCACCTTCATCCTCATAACCAGCATTACAGCCATCATTACAACCACCACAATTCCATACATGGTGCAGTGCCGCACGGTCAAGGTTCAGGAATGAGTGCTGGTGTCAGTTTTAGCACTGGTATGAATTCCAGTTTGAGTCCAGGTAGAAGCTCCAGAATTGACTCTAGAATGAGTTCTGTGGAGTCCAGTATGACCTCGAGCATGAACTCTGTCGCTTCAGTTTTGGCAAGTTCAGTCAGCCCCAGGTTAAATCCTGCTCATTCCTCCAGTCACCACATCACCTTAAGGAGTCCTGCAAAGTGCCTGCCACCTCTGTCCAACTCCCCATCTCCTGTTTCCTATGCCCAGCCTACCATCAGCCTCCCTGAGCCAATAAAATGCCACCAAACTCCCCAGAGTGCTGCTCCTGTCAGCTTCTTTAATCAGGTGTATGGGAGTAGTACCCCAAATGCCCCTCACTTCACTTCTTCTCACTTGGGGCAGCTTTCGCCTCCTCCTGAAACTTCTCCTTCCTCCTGCTCATCCTCGTCCATCCCTCCATCAACCTTCCTTCCAGCCATGCACTTAGACCCTTCAAACCCAGAGTCCTCCAGCCATATGGGGACTGCTGAGTTTTGGTCTGAGGTGGACAGGCACGAATTTGACCAGTATGTGAATATTGGAAGGAATCAAGAGGAGGCCTTTGGATTTGGTGGGGGCTGTGGGGGTGTGTCCAAAGTCATGGGTATATGCAATAACAGCAGCCTAGGTAACAGCATTAATAGCAGCGCTAGCAGTGTCATTAATAGGGATATTAGTAGTATGAGTGGTGCTGGTGGGTGTGATGATGGGAGTAGCCCTCTTATATGTGCTCTTTCTGATGCAAGCAGCGCCGTCTATTACAGTGCCTGTATCACTGGATAAATAAATAAATATATATGTCCCCCCAGTTTGGAAGTATGTCAGGAAGATCAGTTTTAATTCACACTTAATCAAGTCATGTCTTAACAATCTCTCATAGATTCCCACTGTAATTTAAGAAATTAAAAATTTTCTACATACTAAAAAGATGTAGACAAAAGGTTTTTGTTACACAAACATTCCTGCAGCCAGAGCTGTGTGTAAAGCCAAAAACCACAGTTTAGCTAACACAAATTTCCTAAGTGGATAGAAAAGGAACTGGCAAAAAAGGCATTCCT
>NW_018128037.1:1057766-1075290 GCF_001952655.1 Monopterus albus
TGATTGTTTATGTTTAGATCCAGCAATATATTCATGAAGACCAGTGTGGCTAATATGAACTTGAGATGTCAGGTATATCACCTTGTTAGCATAGATAACATTTGGCCCAGTCAGACTGTTCATAGAACCATCAGCTCTGGTGTAGGCAATGGTTGAAGCAGAGGTTTTTGTTTTGTTTTTCCCTGATGTGCTACGATTTCAGCTGCATTGCTTCAAAAGTTGATAATCAAGATTTTGTCTGTTGATTTAAAAGAACAGCAGGGAGAAACATTGATAGAGACTTAGTGGATTGTCCTGCTCAATGATTACCTACAGGTATAGGAAACAGGCCTAAGTGAGCTGAGCAGAAAAACACAAGGCAGCTGGAGAGCATCTTAGAAATAGAATTGAGGTTTTCATTTGCTTATTGTGGGTATTGTAGATATCTGGGTAAGCATGAGTAAAGCTAATAAACTAGGGTTTTTTTTTTTAAGTGGGTTACTTCTGGTGTCTACAAAGCCTGAAGAAGATATCAGGAAGTGCTTGTCTTAGCTGAAGTGCCTTTGAGCAAGACAGCTCCCACCTGTTCCATAGGTTTTGTTCTTCTGACATGCTATAGAGAGATTAAGCAAGTAACATAAAGAAAAATCCAAAACTACAAAAAAAGAAAAAAAATTCAACATCATCTCATGTCATTTTTCACATTTCATCCCAGGATTAGACAACTATTCATCTCCAGTGAAGTGCAGACATTTAATCTCAATAAATAGGAATGTGAAGCACAGTGAAGGACAAACTCTGGAGTCGTAACGAGAGAAGAAGCTTCGATGGCAGAGACTTGATCAAGCCTCCACATACTGCATCTCTTAGCAGGGCTGTCGGGAAAGCCTTGGCCATGGACCCAGAGCAGACCACTGATGTCTCCCACAGGCTATCAGGATGTTTTACAAGACGGGTGTGGGTTTTTCTAACCGTGATACATACCGTTCCCACTTTGTCTCAGTCCATGACATGACCTCATGTCAAACTGTGCCAAAATCTCCAAGTTTTAAGTTGCTTTGCTTTGTGGCAAACATGGCTATTTTTAAATAGCAAGCCTGTCTCACTGGTTTTAGACACAGTGAAGTTTTTCAGTGTTAAAATCCATCATTTAGTTGCCTAAATGGGAGAAGACTGGGTTCTACAAGTTACAGTAAGTACTTTTCAAACAACAGTTGCTCTGTTGATCATGACACTATCTTCATTATATACTTTAAATTCATCATCTCTAAGGGCTCATACCACCAGATACTGATATGTAGTTTGACCACTCTGTTTCAATCGTTGTGGTTCTTGAGCTAAGTCTAATGATGTTTTGAAACCTTGGGTTGATGTAACTGATTACTGTATATATTGATACTATGCCCCTCAGTAGTATGTGAAGGAGAAACTGAGACTATGAAAAAATGTTCTCTTTGCACTGGGTTTAATATCTTTGCTGTATACTAGAAGGAACACTACTTATTAACAATGTCTCTAATTTTAAATATTTTGTAATTTCATAGTCTTATTTTTCTTTTAACAATTATTTGCCATTTTAGAAAATACACATATTCGCTTTCTTGTTGAGTGAAATAAAACGATTGATACCACTCTCATTTCTAAGTGCTGGCCGGGAGGTGATTAATCTACCTCAGGATAAAAACTGGAAGCAGGGGGAAAGAGCCTGGCTCTGTCCCAAGCTAAAAAAAATGCACCAACCAACAACTTGAAGACACTAAGTAACAAACTGTATCTCATTGCTCCAGCTGTTGATTACCAATAAATAGGCTATAGTGTATTACAACTCCAGGTAAAACAAAAACAGTGGCCCTCTTAGCAGACCACTGTAGCCAGAGCTTTGAGCCAGTCTAGCTGTTTCCCTACTTGCAGCCTATGTGCCAGTTAGGTTACACTGGCTTCTTTAGCTTTGTTAGGTTAATTGCTTCCTGGTTCCAGTTCGACACTTATCTCACAGAAATGACAGTGACTATGATCATCTCACTTCAGTTTTGGCAAGAGTGTGTTCCCCAAAATGTTGAACTATGCTTTAAAGTGGAATCGAATGTAAAGGCATTGGAGCAGTTAGCTTCCACTCAGCTTTTATGTGTGTATGAGGCGCGTATGTATTTTATTAACTTTCCTTAAAATGAAATCTGTAATAGTAAAGATCGCTCGTAGATCTCTGTGGATCTTTAATGGGTAAAATTTTACACTTTGCTGTACCAGTGACAACAGTAAACACAAAACCCTCCCTCCAACACTTATGTTATTTAACAAAATTGTGAAAATAAAAATGAAAATTTGTACTGTTTGTGTTGAGAGAATAACAACTCAGCATTTGTAGCCACCGTAGAGGTCTCCCTGTATGTGTTCATGTAGCATCTTTCCTGTAATAGTTTTTGTATTTAGTGGGAGCAAAAAGCCAGTCTTCCTTCATGAATTTATCCTGCATCTGTTCTACATTAGTCCTACAAACAATACTTTTTTTTTTACATGAAATAGTAGAACAAAATAGAGTATCTTGTACAGTGAAACCAGTTATATTTACCACTCTGTTCCTTGTGGCTGCCATTATAAAAGTAGATTTTCCAAACATTTCCTTTAGAGGACGGAGCCACAGAGCAGCAGCAGTTCAAGCTTAAAGTATTACTTCTACATCTGCATTTGACATTCTTTTCTGTTGACACCAAACAGAGTCTTGTTTCCATTTTAATTTACTGTGACACACACAAAACATCAAAGAGACAAGCATTTTTTGGAGTCGTGCAATAACTCGGGGGCTTTTGGTAATAATTATCTGAAGAAAGAAGGAAAAAAATTGAAACACCCAAAGATTTGGGGATTAAAACAAAGGACATTTTCTTAGCAGACATATAAGTACAAATTAAAACCAGGATTTTCCCAGAAGTGTCATTTTAACACTTCTAAATCTGACAGGGATTATTTTTATATTTTGTAAGTGTAGAAAAATGGTTTGTTTATGTTTATATTTGAAAATTATGGGTTGGTTGTAAATGGATCTGTTCAGTTGTATAAAAATGATTTTACAAAATAAACTCTTCTAAGGTTGCATTTTGGTTTGTGAGTCTCTGGATCAACACATTTAAATGACCAAAAACTATGTCTCCATTGTTTCTTACGTTTTGACACAAAGGAAGATTTGTATTCATATCTAAGAGCTGACCAGCACAACTGATTTTAGCAATTAAAATAACAATAAGCAGTTGATGGTTTTGGAAACACTTTGGCTGATGGAATTCTATGAGCCAAGATGTGATTAGCACTGTAGGAAAATGTCTCCATGCAAGCACATCCGCCTTATTTTCCACTGTGCCATAAGTTTGCAGGCATGCCTCCTGTTTACAGACAGGAGGGTGTGTAAACCCTGCACAAGGTTTTCAGTGTTAACCCACTTGTGTCAGTATGAGATGCCAAAGGTGCTTCACTGAACATACAGTATATGTATGTAAACACCTTGGCTTTACACACAGGCACAAACACTACCTGGTTAAATATAGGTACACAACTAAATGGTTAGGGTTAGGAAAAAAATGGGTTAAAACACACTGATTATAAATATAACATCATTCTAAGGGGCTGTTCACATAACACATCTTTAGCATTCTCAAATTCATTATCTTAAATGGAGACACACGACAAATGCGCTCACATCAAAGAGCGACGCCCCTTCGCCCTTTTTTCCCATGTCCCTCTTTGCCACACCAACATTAAAAAATCTAAAAATGCACTCAGAATACAGAAAGTGCAACATCGGCCATGTGACAAGAACAAACCAATCAGCATCATCCTTTCTGTAACATCTGGTTCAAACCTCAGCCAAGATGGAGGACAGAGTGTCTGGATCTTTTGGTGAAATTCTCAGTGTTTTCTTTGTCTTAGAAGGATGGGGTGCACCAAAACTACCCCCCGCCCCATCCCTCCCCCGAGCCCTTCTTTTTCACAAATGACTATAGTAAGAGTGCTACTGCAAGGCATTTTTTGTGCTGTATTTTTAAAAAAAATCAATTTGCAAACCTAAAACCGTTTTCCCACTGGATACTTGAGAAAACTTCCAAAATTCCTCCCGCTCACCTGTGGGTTGTGTCGCTGCCTTCCCAAGTAACCAGTCTGCATGCTGCCCACCGGAAACAGCTGATCAGTTACCTGCACCTGTTTTTGTGTAATTAGTTTTTTTCTTCTTTATTCATAACAAAGACAGGGACAGTACAATACAATGAACTATTTACATTGCCAGGGTTTTACAGTTTAAGATCGTCATATAAAACAGAACATGTTTTAGTTGCTTTCACAGTGTTAACATTAGATAAGATATTACTAACATTTTAATTCATTATAGAACTAAACAAAGGTTGGCTTGGAATTCATTCATTTTACCTTGTTAATAGAATGTCTTTCCAGTAAAATAATTAATTGAATAATAAATAACATTTTTGTGTCAGCCTCAGTTTTCTCAAAATAAAACAAAACATGGAACAGATCAACATTTATAACAGTCCCATGTGTGCATGTCAGAAAATTGTCAACCTGAGTCCAAAACTCCTGAAATTTATACACTGAAAAAACAAATGTGGATTTTTTTTTCTAGTCCACAAGAAAAAAACACCTCTGATCCAACTCAAAAGAAGTTTGACCAAAAATGTAATGCGGGAGGTGAAACAATTTTTAAAAATTGTCTTTAATAAATCTGTTAGTATATTTTTCTTTTACTATGTTAATATCACCCAAAAATATAATATTTACAAATTCATTAACATCTGGGCCTAAACCTCCATAATCTCTTAAATGTATCAATACAACTTCAGAGATTGCATCAAACACAAAAGCATATTCATTTGGTTTAATAGGAAATTGGAAATGATGTACAAAATCCTTAGAAGACAGTAAACATCCATTCATATCTAATTATTGGGCAACTGTTAAAATTCTATTATGGTAAAAAGGGACTTTTTTTTGTATGTGATATCTTTGTTATTTTTTTTCAAGAGTTTCATCTTGTAATAGCTTTTTGCCAAGTTTCCAGTAGGCTTTATGAACGAAGATACTTTTAACTCTATGTAGTATGGAATGTACTTTTAACTCCCTTGTGTTCAGTCAGTCTAGCACGTTCAATTAAAACATTTTCAGTTTTACTTTCCAGGTCAGCTGATACTAGCCAATCTATTCAAGGATGTAGATATTTCAGGGTCAGTAATGAGGTAAAACACTGAAATGATGATTCCATGTGAAACAGGTGATGTCAACAGGTGACTGCATCATGATCTGGTACAAAAGTGGCATCCAGGAAAGGCCGAGCCCTTTAAGAGCAAAGATGTGCCGAGGACCACCAGTTGACAACATGTGTATAAGAAAATTACTGAAATGTTTAAAAACTATGTCAGAGAAGGATAGGAAGGGATTTGGACATGTCACCCTCCACGATGCAGAACATGATTAAAAGATTCGAGGAATCTGGAAGGATTTCAGTGTGTAAAGGGCACAAGACTCAACTGGATGACTGAGCTCTCTGATCCCTCAGACGGCACTGCATCAAGAATCATCGGCTTCTATAAACGATATAACCACATGGGCTCAGGATGGCTTTGGCACACCTGTGTCAGGCACTACTACATGTAGTTACATCCAAAAATATTCAAATTGACCAAAAAACAATGTAGTAGCGATTCTGAACCAAGTCAAACTACTGGGAGGGAAAGGTGGACTGATAAACTTTGCAACTTGGTTGTTGTTGGAGTAAAATAAGGTGCATCTTTGTATTTTCCACTGTGCACAATGAAAGCTGGGGATCTCAGTACACATGATTACTGCTCAGGAGGGAGACAGAAAGGCAGTGGCCTCAGTGTTTGTGCACAGCTCTAATCCTCTGTGATCTGCTCCAATTCAGTCCTCCCTAGGTTCAAATCTGATGCTAAATGAGTTTGGCCCAGAGGGACAGGTCCTCCAGGACAAACTACTGATGGACCCAAAAGAAAACATCCAGATCAAGGAACAACTGTTCTCTCCTTTTCTCTGCTCTGTCGGTCTGTTTTTCTTCTTTTATGTTTCACTCTTCATCCTTGGTTTTTTAACCTCTCAGCCGTCCACTCACTGTAGTTTTCTTTCTTTTTTCTTCTGTTTTCCATGAGTTTGATTTTCCCTTGTTTAATTCAGCTTTGTAATGTCCCTAACTTCTCCATCTCTTTTGGCCACTATTCTGTTTGTTAGTCTACTTCTCCATGATTTTTCATCTAACATTTCCCCTCAACCAAAAACTGCTCTGCTTCAGTAATTTCATTTTTGTCACCCTCTGTTTTCTTTAGATGTTTGTTGTGTCTCAGCCCATTTCTTGTCTTTCAGTTGTCTTTCCTGTCTTCTGACAACTTTCTCACATTTTGTAAAATCTCACTCCATTTCTCTGGTTTCACAAAATTGTTGGAAATGTTATTTTCATCCAATTAACCACCTTTTCTTTCATACATTCTCCTCTCCAATCCCTTCATCTCTCTTTTGTCTTTATCTTCCTTCTTGTACCCTGTTTTCTTGTTGTCTAACTTCAGTTTTTCACACAATTTGCCCATGTTCACATGAACTCTTCTTCCCTCTCTTATTTGAGTCCACCCATCCCATTTTTTTCCAGTCATTCTCTGGTCACTAAAATTGCTTTTAACACCCTATTTAGTCCACTGCACACCATTTGCTTCTTTTCTTTTATCCCTCTTTTGCCTTTTGTTGCACCTCATCTACCTACTTTTCTTTTAATCACTCTCTTCTGGTATGTAAACAATCTCTCTTCTCCACAGATTTTGTTTGCTTTTGCCCCATCTCTTCTTTCATGTAATCCTCTGCTTTTATTTACCCAATTTAACTCTTCACATTATTTCCTCCTCCTTCTTCCTTCTTCCCATCAGTTTCTTGCTTTGCCTCTTTTCCCCTCATTGGTCTTTCATCTCTTTTCCTTTCTTTTTTCTCCCAACCAGCATACATTCCTTCCAATAATACTTTTTCACAAGAAAACAACCTTCTCTCAAGTTTTTAAACCAATTTTTTCCACTTTTGCCAAATTCATTCTTGTTTTCACTTCATCATTTTCATCACTACATGTAACCAGTGTTGAGGAAGCTACTTTGAAAATGTAGCTTTGCAAACTATCAGTTACTTTAAACTAGGAAAAGTCTACAGCAAAGCTACTCTGGAGAGAAATGCAGTGTGGTAAGCTAAAGTTACTTATAAAAAGTAGTTCAAACTACTCTGTAAAAAAATGATCAAACTAACAATGCACATGTTACACAAAACTATAACACTGACAAAAATGACACTCAGCTGAGTTTGTTTACCTGAGACAAAATAAAACAGTCCTATCTGGGCTTCTCTCAATAATATTATATGTTTCTTGTAAACAAGTTTTAATTTATTTGCATACATTTTGTAAGATTTTATATACTTTACAATTATATTTATGTGCACCTTGACCATTTTTCTGGTCTAAAACCTCCTATGCCTGGTCAGTTTTGCAACATCTGACTTATGAACTTACCAACAAAAAGCTGTCTTGAACTTACACCTTTTAGATCATATGAACACCTTGAACAGTGGTCTAAAAGCACCTATCTTCTACTACTACTTCTCAGTTTATATGATACACGAGCAAGCGCTAAAAGTTTTTGTCACAAAGGCAGTTCACCCTCATTTTTACATTCTTGTAGTTTCACCACAGTTTGCTGTGTTCACCCCAGTACCGCACCCCCTTTTTTGTCTGACTAGCAATTTTTATTAAGGTTTCCATGGGATTCAATTATCTGTTGGATGCAGAATGGGGTTTACACGCCTTAACTGGGCTGTAAAAGCAAAATGGTGTGGTATGGAGAGTGTGTGTATTTTCCTACACCAGGTCATGTACTCCAGTATGTGTTAGTGTAAGAGTTTATAACAGCGTGTGTGTTGCTGAAGCAACTGACCGGAACATGAGCAACGATGAGGAAACTCCTGTGGAAGTTTAGGATGTTCGGAAAGGGTGTGTGTGCCTCTGTATGTGGGTGTGTGTGTGGAGAGGAAGAGGTGTATGTTTTTTTGGGAACACCTCGGCCACTGCTTGTTACCCTGACTGGAAAAGATAACACAAGGCTGGATTCCCCTACTCCTGGCTGGAAATGAACACACGTGAGCTTCCAGGGTGTGAATGTGTGTGTGTGTGTGTGTATGTGTGTGTGTGCCTTTGTGTTACTTACATTATGGGGACCAAAACCTGTTAACACGCTCACATTGTGGGGACTCGGCCATCCTTGTGGGGACCAGGGGCTGAATCACTGAATATTAGGGTGGCAACAAGGTTAGGGTTAGGTTAAGTGAAAAACTGTCTCGATGCCCCTCCCCGTCTCATCTTTCCGGCTAGGGTTAGGTGTTAGGCTAAGACTCCAAGTGGCTAAGGCCATGACCAGGATTAGAACTGGTTAATTTTCCAAATGGTTAAGGTTAGGATAAGATTCCAAGAGGTTAGGTGTTAGGAAAAGAGAGTCAGGGTTAGGGCTGGGTTCTAATTAAGTTAATATTACATATAGTTTAGAATTTAATACTAAAAATTTATATGTTCCTTATTAGCCTTGTAATTGTATAAATTACTACTGTGTATTATAATAATTCTAAATATTAAAATGAAAGAAAATGGCAAATATTTGGGTGAAGATAAATGACTCAAAGGATTTTACCCACAGAGTCTATTTCTGACAAGTTCTATCCATTATCATCGTCATTACAATTAGGAAATGTATTAGCAACTTATTAATAGCATTTATAAGTATGATCAATATTTACTTACTTCCCTCTTCAAATGATGTTCAAGATTCTATACTTACATTCCTGCCTAAATATAACCCCTGTGAGACTTAGAAGTTTCAATCTTGATCTAACCATAACCACATAGAAACATAACCCTAAACTTAACTAAGATTCCTGAACATGTTTAACTTTGGATATATAAAGTAGTATGAACTTATTTAATGAGCAATTTAACTAACCCTTGTGTTCTGTTTTGTTCGCATTCTTCTTTCTTCAGGATTGGTTGAGGCCATAGGGAAATCTGCATCCTGGTCTCTCTATCCATTTCTCTTTTGTCTGTTGCCATGACCATCCAGCTTTGTTTTCCAGTCTAATGATTTTGAGGTTGTCCAGATCATGCTGTTGGAAGGACTGGACCAGTACCGTATTCTCCTTTTGTCCCTTTCAAATGTTGTGTTAGAGTTGCTGTCTTTCACTGGGTGGAGAGAAAAAGCAACAGGGGAAGATTCAACAGGCAAACTCATATACTAGTCAAAACAGAGTCTTTTATTGGGGTAAACAGAGAACAAATAGATGAAATCAGAAATACAGGACTACTGGAGTTGGGTGGAGTATCTGGACCAATGGATGGAGGTCTATTACTTGTGTCCAGGGAGTGTAGCAGTGGAACTGTAGTTGACTCTCTGACAGTTAGAGAAAAGAGACGGTGAGTAGATGAATAGAGGAGTCCTGTAAGTGGCACTGGTATCACCAGAAGCGGGGAGACATAGGTCTGGGCTCACTGCAGTGGGGTAGTGAGTGTTTCAGGAACCAGGAAGAAGTAGTCGCCGCAGAGCAGAAAAGACATTAAATCTAAACAGTCTTACTTGGCATAGGAGCATAGCAATAGACATACAGGGGAGGTAGTCTTCTTCCAGTGGTAGATGGAAATTCTGAGATTTGTGGAGAAGAATCACAATGATCTGGTGTCTGCACTACATTCCTCTGCGGCTTAAGAATCAGAATGAATGATTACCCAATGCATAACAGCTGTGCGCCACGCCCCAGGAGTTGGTACCTGCCAGGAGAGAGAAAGGGGGAAATAAAAAGAGCAAGAGAGAAAGGTCGCACTGAGCAGATCTGACATGTTGTGCAGGTGAGAATGGAGTCTTGTTCTTATTGGGTTCTGGGTTTCTCCAACATTTCTTCTACATTCTAGACAGTAGATGAGGTAGACTGAATTGGTAGATGAGAGGTTAAGGCCATTTTGCACAAAGAATCATATGCCATTCCGGTAGTTGGTGACTATCGGTGGTTCATGGGTCGATGAATTTTTGATTGGATGGGTGGAAGTTTTGCTTTGACCAGGAGGTCTCTTAGACTTTTCTTGTAGGCCAAAATGACATTGAAGGTGTTGGTATGAGACATGTTTTTCATCAATGATGTGTTTTCCTTCAAGCTTCTGTGTATTTTTTTTTTTTTTTTACTTTGGGATGAATATACCAAAAAGAGTAGGATTAGTGGTTTCTTCTGTTCCTCTGCTTGGGGTAGTTGTGTTTTTGATTGAGTGTTTTGGTGGTGTTTTGAGTGTCTTGTTTTTCGATGCATCTAAGGAAAGATCTGGAGTAGCCCCTCTTGCATAGGGGATGGAAGAGCACCTCAGTTGCCTTGTTCCTGTCTGTTTCCCTGGTGAAATCTTTGTAGTTGGGATTTTAGGATCTCTATGAATGTGTGTTGAAGATGAACACTCTTCATGTGTAGCAGGGAATGTGTTGGTGTCCTTGAAGTACACTCGGGTATCCAGTTTTCTTGTCACATTGAAGTCACACCATTTGAAAGTTATTGTGTCCAAGATGTTGATCTCTGTTTCATGCAAGAGGGGTTTGACCTTGATTGAAGCATGATGGTTGTTGAGGATTGCCATGAATCAGTCAAATTCCTCTTTTGAGTGTGCCCAAATGCCCCAAATATCATCCAAGTAAAGAGGAGTTTTGGACATTTTTTTAATGCTGATTTCTCCCATTCTGCCATGTAGATGTTGGTGTAAGCTGGATAGAATCGTTTCCCCATCACTGTACCTTTCATCTATAAGTAGCTTTGTCCATTAAACTCAGTCGTTCCACGTGAGATTGATGTGTAATAGTTCCAGAATGTGCTTGTCTGGGTGTGATGGATCAGGGAATTTGTCCAGTGCTGCCTGGATTGCCTTCATTCTCATTTCTGTGTCAATGTTAGTGTACAGACTCTCCACATCCACAGAGAAAAAAGCCAGCAGGGTTGTCAAGGCTTTGACTTTGGTGATGAAGTAATTTGTGTCTTTGAGGTAGCTTGGATGTTTTGTGGTGAGAGGGTTTAAAAGTGATCAAGAAACTCAGCTGAGCCATTTGATTCACTGCCACAGTCTGATATTATTGGGTGGCCTGGGGGACTGTCCAGGTTTCTGGAGGTTTGTGTATTTTTGGGAGGAGGTAGAAGTACCTCTGTCTGGGCAGTGCTTGGCCTTTCAGATAGAGAATCTGTGACTTGGATTAGAAACCCTCTTCAGCTAGTATGTTGTGGATTCTGAGGGTCATTTGGGGGTACATTGGTCGTTTCAGTGGTAGGTAATATGTTTTAGCATTTAGTTGGCATTGGGCTTCTTCAATATAATCTTTTCTGTCCATGATGAGCCCTTATCATGATTGCTGAGCCCTTATCTGCTGGTTTAATGATGACTGTTGTTAGTTTCCTTACTTCCGGTAGAGTTTGCTCTTCCTGCGTAGTGATGTTTGGTGGCTCAGGGTGGATTTGTAAGTGAGCGAGGTCCTCTTGGTGGATCGGCTCGATGAGTTCTTGGGGTAATTGTTTTTCTTTTGGTTCCCAACTGGACTTTAGGTGAAAGGGAGGGGGTTCTTTGTCTGCAGTGGGTCCAAAATAGGTTGTGAGTTTTAGCCTTCTGTGGTATTGCTGCAGATGGGCTGCAAAAGATTTTCTGATTTCTGGGAAAATGGTTCCAGTTGGTATGAATGACAGACCTTTTTCCAAAAGTTTGAGGTGCGTTTTTGAGATTTAACACACTCAATCATTCTTGGGGGGACCAGCCTCTGCTCCACAATGAAATCACTGAATTTTAGGATGGCAACATGTTTAAGGTTAGGATGAGGTTAGGTGTTAGGGTCAGGTTTAGGGTTAGACAAGTAGTGGTTATGGTTAAGGTTAGGAAAACTCCACAGGAAATGAATGTAAGTCAATGTAAAGTCCCCACAAGGAATGAAAACACAACCTGTGTGGGTGTGGGTGTGTGAGCATGTTTGTAAGTTTTAACACATTCAGTGTCATTTCTGCCACTTTGTGTTCCTACAGTGTTAAATGTTTCCCAGGACAAATTTTGTTTGGAGAACAAAGGAAGCAAAGAAAAGAAAAACTAGATTTGAAAGAAGGAACAAGAACTAAATGAAATGGAGAGAGAGAGTTTAAAGAAGGTAAAGGAACAAGGAGAGTGGAATGGAAGAAAAGAAGAAGGTAGGGAAGGGAACAAGGACACAAGGAAAGAAGGTATGGAATTTGAAAGTAGAAGATGAAGTGTAAAAAGTGGAGGATGTAGGAATGAAGAAAAGAACATGAAAGAGATGTTTAACATGGGCTATAGAGGATAAAAGAAAAACATTTTGTCTTATAATGCCTTTTTTCTTCCTTGGGAAATAAAACATGATGAAATGAGTGATTTCTACCAATGGAACAGTTGTCACAGTCTGACAGTTACATAGGACTGAAATCATTTCATGTTATTAGGACCCGCAACCTCATTTTGTTCATGATTGTGATTTCATTATACTGCTCATAGTGTGAATGCACTGTGAATCAGACAGAAAGACTCAGAGACAAACATTATGGAGACAATCACTGAGGAATAGAAACTCCAGAGAGAAATACAGGGGAGAGGCAGCGAGAATGGAATTTGTGCACGCATGTGTTAAAGAGAGAGAGACTGATGAGGAGAGATTATGCAAGAGAGAGTGAGGGATTTTCCCATCTTTCTGTCTCTGTAGTGGTTTATTGGCGACATGTGGTTAGAATGTCAGATCAGTCACCACATCAACATACCGACCCACTGTGTGTGTGTGTGTGTGTGTGTTTGCAGACTCTCATGTGAGATGACAGCTGGTTTACACTTTGTTTTTGAGTTAGTGCAACTTACAACTTCTTTGTGTAAGCTGTACTGTACTGTTCTTGTATGATTGTGTGTATACTGTGTGTGTCCAATATTTGTAGGCATGTGAGTCTGTGTGTCATTATACTGTAAATGGGTGTGTCAGTGCCCCAAACTTTTTTTATGTCCATGTGCTTTTGAATTTCCTCTCTGATTCTAACCACTGAGCACAAAATAATGGTGTATGTGTGCGTGCACGTGTGTGTCCTATACACTGTCAGGCATTAAATAGGAAGTGATCATGGATACAGTCGAGACTTAATCTTGCCTCTGTGTTTTAAGGGCAGATACAGTATGTGACTCTGGTCTGTGAATCTCATTTCATATGATCACTTTTCATCATAAAAACTTGTTTACATTTAGTTGTCTAATAAACCTATCTACTGTACCATCTGGTCATTACTGTGATTTGTCAGACTGATTAGTGTATTTTATAATGTAGGTTATTTTACAATGATCATAGTTTCTACATCTGCCTATGTTCCCAGTTCAGTTCCAAGTAAAAAAACTGTGGCTGCTTAAAACACTAATAAAAAGTCACAGATAGAATCATATGGTAATCTTTATATTAATAAAAACCAGAAGGTTATTTGAATGTTACAGGGCCATGAGTCTCCAAGCCTCTACATGTGGCTCCATAAGAAAGAAATCATGTTGTTTCTATGTTATGTTAAGTACTAGAACTTTTCCTAGAGCCGGTAGGCTCTTTAGCATTACCTTTCACAGCCTGAGGAATCACAGAAACGGCTGGTTGTTATTTTTCACAATAGTAGATAAAAACACAAACCATGGATTTATAATGAGAGCTGCAAATGGTGTTCCAAGGTGATGCATGTTCATTCCACTAAAAGATGCACTGTATATGTGTCAGACATAGCCATGGGAACATGTTTCAAGTGGGGGCTATGTCCACTTACTCGACAGTGTATCCGTGCATATGCATGAGTATAAAGTTAATGGGCTATCATCATGTGTGCTGCAGGTGTTGGTGCTGCTCTTGGTTGTTGCTTCTGATCCATTAGGCTTTGCTCTTTTTGATGTATTGCAATTCTTGCAACAAGTCACACACTTGTTGCAAACAAGCGCGGTTTGGCCAAACCAACCCAAGATCCACTATTAACTACTTACTACAATCAGAATATTATTAGAATATGAACAGAGTGAAGGTCCTGTGACTTCCAGATCCAGATGGACAGGAAGATACTGGCCAACCAACCATACATCATGGCAGTAGACAAAGAAGGCAGCGGTGATAATAACATTACAGTTCCCAATGACAGCAACATCATGAAGGAGTATGAGAAGCTGGAGAAGCAGTACAGGCTGAAAGAAGAACTGGAGAGGATGTGGAAGGTGAAGGCCAAAGTGGTCCTATTAGTGGTAGGTGCTCTCAGGTCTGTGACCCCCAAACTGGAAGAGTGGCTGCAACAGATCCCAGGATCAACGTCTGTCCTGAAGAGTGCAGAGCTAAGTACAGCTAAGATAACGTGCAGAAGCCTCAACCTCCTGGGTCTCTGGTAAAGGAATATACACACAGTAGAAAGTAGTGCACATGGCATGTACACTATTTTGTACTAACAATCCGCAGCACTACAGCGGTCACTGATGATGCGAAATATTGATTATTGTGTCCAAAATCTGGATTTATTGCTCACTGTTAAGTAAACACCTGGAGTTTCCATTGTACAGAGAGTAGTGAATGAGTGATCAAGGTGAAAAACTTGAACACAGTCAGTGTCTTTGGTTGTGTACATGCCTCTATTGCTCGACCATCATTTGAACTCTGGCTGCTATAAGAATGTGGATGGAGCAGATGAAGTCATGGGGAGGGGGTTTCTCTCTTTCTCCTCTCTGCAGGATGTCAGGCTCTCTCCTCCATACCCCCACTTCTTCCTGTTTCCTGTCTCTACAGGAAGTAGCTCTGAGTTCACCTCCTGTCAGAGGGACAGTTGGGAACAGGAATGGAGAGGAGGGTTACCATATTAACAGACTGTAATAATGTTGGTAAGAAGGTATGAGGTTACAGAAGAAAAACTCTCTCTCTTTATCCTACAAGGAATAACTACACTAAATTTGTTCATAAAGCGAAAGAAAGAGTGATACAGAAAAGCCATGTCTAACCTTAAACTGTGCAATGGAAGTGCAAAACACAAAAATAGAATATCAAAAGTGGGGTCAAGGACAATAGCTACTGTAAGAGACCATTCCAGCCTCTGTTCTGGATTAGAACTGTGAGATCCAATTTTGCCCATTTGGGAGGAAGCTGAATTATGTTTTTGCAGACTGTAACCTTGTGACAGATGGTCTATTTCCATGACTAGCAGGAAAGACAGAATGACCCCCGACCCTGAGTGAAGCACTTTACTTTTAATAGACACCACAATATGACACATACTACCTCTTACCAGAGAATTAAGATTTCATGGATGCCCCCCCTCCTGCATATTTTTTCCTTTTTCTACATCGCCTTGTTTTTCTTACTCTCCTGACTCTCTTTCCTGTCACTTATCCTTTTTGTCTGCCCTCTCTTTGCCTACATGTCTCCCTCACTCCATCTATTTTCTCCCTGACTGGCTTCCTCCCTCCTCCTTTTTTTTATCTCCACTTCCCAACACTCCTTTTGTTCTTCTCTCCATCTCCCCATTCTTCCTTCTGTCTTCCACTCTTGCCTGTCCCTCTCCTCTGTGTCCTAAGGCTTCAAACTAGTTTGCATAAAATAGTTAAAGGTAAATGCTTTGGTCATTAAAGGGGGATGTCTGGAATTGGTTGAAGAATCACTGTTGTCATGTAGCTGGATGGAATAGCATTTATTTATCTTATAAATTATACATATTGATGACGCCATTGTTAGAGGAACAAGATTTTTAGATTGCTGCTCAACTGATTTGCATGTGAATTTCATATAGTTTTTTACTCAGGGAAACAACAGTGTTGAATGGAGAAAACAGTTTTTAAGAGTCTGACAAGCACTTTATGAAATAATTTTTTTTGTTTGTTTAAATTAGTCATCATCAAAATCTAGCCACAGTTGAGGTCAGATCTGACATTCTAAAGCATAACAGTTTAAGACTGGGGTAAAGGTTAAGCTAAGATTAAGGTAAGAGGTAATACATACAAGGAACAGACTTCACCACCCCCAGGTTCTATTCCTGAATCCTGTACTCTAAGGTTGCCAAGTGCAGGAAGTAGAAAGCTGTAGTCTGTCAGAATACCGTTATCACAATAAATGAATTATACTTTGAATGAGACAAATGATGCTGATGTATTTAAATAGAAGATACTTTTGAACCCAGAACCTTCTTGCTGCAAGGCGACAACGCTAACTGCTGCACCGCCATGCTGTCCTGTCTACATACTGTTAGGATCGCTCTGGTAGGGAGGTGAGCGAGTAAAAAATGACGGACCCAGGTAGCTGACTTCGGTGCAAGAAGTGCTCAATTTATTTACAGTGGCGATAACAATTATGTGTACAACCAGGTGAAGGAATACAGAGCAGAACCGGGTGTCGAGCGGCAGAAATGGAAAACATACAGTCAGTGATGTGATGATAAGGAGGAGGCCGGGCTGCGGACACTGGGATTCACTCCTGGACTGGTCGTGGTGGATGGTTGCTGAGGGGGCAGCATCACAAAAACAGTTAATGGGAGACTGTGCATCGACCTGCGTGGTGGAGTGATGTGGAGTTGAGGAGGTCTGTGGTCCGGAGAAGCGATAGCGGCGGGAAAGATAAGACACGGGGCACAAGGCAGGAACGGAGCTGGGATGAAGAACGTGAGCAAATACATATAGTAGACAAAATAATAGATCGGCATAGAACGGGCTTGTGCGTAGAAAGAACTGGCAGGGAAGTGGACAATGAGCACAGTATAAATAGGAAGAAACTAATCAGGTGCAGCTGGTGGTGATTCAGTGAAGGGCCTCCCAGGTTTGTTCGGGTGTACTCGAAAGAAGGAGATGAGAAGGGCAGGATCTAAAATAAAGGAGCGGGGAATCCAGGACTGCTCCTCTGGACCATAACCCTCCCAGTCTACCAGATATTGGAAACCCCGGGCCCCTAGGACGGGCATCCAGGATCTGCCTGACGGTGTATGCAGGGCCACTGTCCACCTCCAGGGCACGAGGAGGTGGAGCCGGTGGCGGACAGAGGGGACTGGAGGAGACTGGTTTGACTTGTGAAACATGGAAAATAGGGTGAATACAGAGGGAATCAGGGAGCTTGAGTTTGATTGCAGTGGGATGTATAATTTCCTGGATGGCGAAGGGCCCTAGGAACCAAGGTGATAGTTTGGGGCATGCGCCTTTAATGGGGACATGAGCAGAGGAGAGCCACACTTGTTGCCTAACCTGATAAGTGAGAGCGGGTCAGCTGTGCATAGCAAGGCGGCCCTGGTCTCTGCCCAGACGGCCTGACAGCGGGAGATGTGAGCGTGGACTGAGGTGACAGCAATGTCTGTTTCGGCAGAGGACAGTAGGGGAGGCTGGTAACCCAGGGAGGCCTGAAAGGGAGAGATACCAGTGGCGGAGCTAGAGAGTGTGTTATGAGCATATTCCACCCAGGGCAACAACTGGCTCCAGTCCTCTGGTGAG
>NW_018128037.1:1077913-1081977 GCF_001952655.1 Monopterus albus
TGGTTGTTTCTGCGGTGGCCCGGGGCCGGGGGTCCAACTGCTGCCCGGCTCTTTCCTTGTGGAAAGAGCCCTGTTGATGATCGATCCGGATGGCCAAGTCGACTAGGGAGCTAAGGTCAGGGGGCTCGTCCTTCATGTTCAGTTCAGCTTTGATGTTCTTGTTGAGGCCGTGCCAGAAGGCCGCACGTAACGGGCGGTCCTCCCAGCCAGCCTCCGTAGCAAGGACCCGGAAGTCAATGGAATAATCCAGGACTCGTCGAGCGCCCTGGCGAATAGTCAGAAGCTCCTTAGACGCTTGGCTCTGCTGAGATGATGGAGAAAAAACCGTCCTCAGGTCGTCCAGGAATTCAGTGATGATGGTGCCAATGAGTAAGCCACTGGAGTCTGCAGCCTCGGCCCAAGAAAGCGCTTTACCTTGGAGTCGGTTGATTACATAACTGATTTTTTTCTCTATCTGTGCGATATGTCCGTGGTTGGTGCTCGAACACCCGGCGGCACTGCAGCAAAAACCCTCAGCATTTATTTACAGTACCATCAAAAATGTCCGGGAGAGAAGTGAGAGAGGCAGGTGCAGCCGGGCAAACCTGACACATACATGCTCAGCATCCTCATTTGGTGTTTTCACTTCCTTTCCTTAAAATCCTCATATTTCAAGTACCTTATGATGATATTTTAATTATAATGATTAACACAGCATAGAATTCTACATTCTTTTCTACCAAAATATGAGTAATTTTTGTAGATAGTATATAAATAATGGAGATTTTTGGTCATTCATGTCATGTTGTGGTATGTTTAAAAAAATAAGAGCCATATTCAAGATTTAAGTAAACTGATAAAAGGATATGGGGTTCAAGTCCTGGCCGACCTAATGCCTTTCTGTGTGGAGTCTGCATGTTCTCCCTGTGCCTGCATGGGTTCTCTCCGGGTGCTCCAGCTTCCTCCCACAGTCCAAAGACATGCAGCTTAGGTTGATTAGTGACTCTAAATTGCCGTAGGAGTGTGTGTGTGTGTGGTTGTTTGTCTATGTGTCAGCCCTGTGATACACTGGTGACCTGTCCAGGGTGGACCCCACCTCTTGCCCAGTGACAGCTGGAATTGGCTCCAGCCCCCCTATTTAGGGATAAGGGGTATAGATAATGGCTGGCTGGATTGAATAAAAGGACAGTTTTCATCTTTAAAAAAATCATCTTTACAATGATAAAAATACTAACACGAAGCTAATTACAAGCATCTTTGATTTTTGATGTGTGCAACTTAGTTTTGTAAAGACCATGACTACTTTTTTAAATTTATTCTAAATGTGCTCTGTTCTTATTTCAGATTTTACCTTTAAGGCATTTACAATTTGGAAATAAAATCTTACGTGTAAAATGTGTATGTATATATATATATACACATTTTAGTATGTTTTCTTTGGAGAATTTTCATTTAGATATAATTTCTAAATATGCATTTGTTCTTCTTCATTTACAGTCATATGTGTTAGCTGGTTTTGAAAATGTGCTTCTGTCTGTCTGATATACATACCGTATCTCTGTTTCAGCCTCTTGGATACCTTCCCATTCTTATGTGGGCAAAATACAGACCGGCAAGCAGAAAATGGACCGCGCAGATTCAGTGCCAACAATACCAAGATCACAGACTCAAACATAAATGGGGAACTGCTTGGCACATTTAGCAAATAATTGGAAAGACTTGTAGGTTACTCATTTACACAGTGTTTGTTATTAAACAAGTGACTAATTAACCATTAGGCCTTGTAGAACGATCTGGCTTTTAAAATGATGGCATTTTGTCATGAACATGTGACTTTTTATGAAAAATTAAACAGTACAAATACATAAGGGACCCACAGAAAAAAACAGCAGTGTCAAGCAACAAAAACAAAGGGCACATACAGTATTAACAAACCCCACATGGGACTCCATGAATCAGGAGAAAAAGCTCCAAAATTCAATAGTCAAAATCAAAATGCCAGTCAGGTCAGGGGTCATAACAGAGTAGAAAACAGATTTACTAATCCAATAGGGCTGAAGGTGAAACTGTGTGATAGGCAAAAAAAATAAGTCGGCACAGAAACAAAACCAGAATATAGGCAGAAATGGCTGGAGAGTACGGCAAGCAGCAAGGTGCAATCTGGCACTGACTGAGAGGTTAGGAGGTAACTAGCTGCAGGTGACTAATGAGCATAGTATAGCAGAGGCATGTTAGAGCAGCATCAAGTCCTAAAAAAATAAAAGCCTGAAACAGGAAGTCAAAAAAGCAATCATAACAGCAAAACCTATTTTTGTGAGAGCACAGCATAGTTACAATGCCAGGCTAAACGTGGGATGAAATCACAATCAAAATGCTACAAAGCATTCAGCATCAATAGGCAGTCATATAACATTAAAACAGCATGCAACCCTAATGTGCCTAACTGTATAGCCATGCTGTGGCAGCCCAAAGTGTCTGTCTGTCCTGCTTTGGACTTTTTTTCTAGTGATCTCTGTGACATGGTGCACAGCAGAATTTCCATTTTCATATGTAATTATCTTGCTTCTGTTTTGTCCAGCATGTGTCAGCAATGACAAAACCAGAGGATTCTGCCAGCATAAAAAAATCTGTCAGCTTGTACTCCCTTTGAAAAAGTGCTTGCAGAAAAATGTAATCAGCTGAAACAGCTGATCAGAATCAGCTTCACTCGCCAAATATGTTGAGCATACAAGGAATCTGTCTCCACACAGGGTCCACAGGTCCACTGCATTACTGTGAGGAACATCAAATTTTTGTGCCCAGTGTGTGTCTTTGTCTGTCCTTCTGCATTGGGGTTGTTCCTAATGAACTCTGATGTGGTGCACAGCAGAGTTTCATTTTTCACTTGAAATATTCCTGGTTCTGTTTAATCCAGCCTGTGTAAATGATGGGAAAAACAGAAAATTTTGCTGATGTTTTGGGGTAAAAAAGATCAGACAGCTGTTACTCCCTTGTACATTTTTGTCATCATCTGATATTAAAATATAATAATTTCTCTAATTACATGGGTTCTTTCCAAGTGAGACACTCGACTCGAAACATCAGCTTCTCTTATTTGTTACACTTGGACCAGTTACAAGTGTGATGAGGGCATGGTGGTGCATTTGGTGTTACAGAAGAAAAAGTTATATTTATCTATGAAGCCAAGTGAATCACATCAGCTGGTCAAACTTCAAGCATGTCTTAAAGACATAAGGGCCAGGGTCACCTGTAACATCTCATTTCTAAACTCTGACAAAACTGAAGTTATTGTGCTTGGGCCTGAAAACCTTAGAAATCTGCTGTCTAATCATATAGTTACTTTAGATGACATAGCTCTTGCCTCCAGTACTACTGTGAGGAACCTTGGAGTCATCTTTGATCAGGATATGTCCTTTAAATCACACATAAACCAAGTCTCTAGATCTGCCTTCTTTCACCTGCGCAATATTGCAAAAATCAGGAGCATCCTGTCTCAAAGTGATGATGAAAAACTGGTCAATGCATTTGTCACTTCCAGGCTGGACTACTGTAACTCTTTACTATAAGTATATCCCAATAATTCCCTAAAAAGCCTCCAGTTAATCCAAAATGCTGCAGCCAGAGGACTGACAGGAACGAGCAAGAGAGATCATATCTCTCCCATATTAGCTTCTCTCCACTGGCTCCCTGTAAAATTCAGAACAGAATTTAAAATCCTTCTCCTAACATACAAAGCCCTTAATGACAAGGCTCCATCATATCTTAAAGACCTCGTAGAGCCTTATCATCCTAACAGAGCACTTCGCTCTCAGAGTGCAGGTCTACTTGTGGTTCCTAGAGTCCACAGAAGCAGAATGGGAGGCAGAGCCTTTAGCTATCAAGCTCCTCTCCTATGGAACCAACTCCCAGTCTCAGTTCGGGAGGCGGACACCCTCTCTACCTTTAAGATTAGACTTAAGACGTTCCTTTTTGATAAAGCTTATAGTTAGGGCTGGATCAGGTGACCCTGAGCCCTCCCTTAGTTATGCTGCTATAGGCCTAGGCTGCTGGGGGGCCCCATGATGCTCTGAGTTTCTCTCCCCTCC
>NW_018128037.1:1083476-1086298 GCF_001952655.1 Monopterus albus
CTGCCTTCTTTCACCTGCGCAATATTGTGAAAATCAGGAGCATCCTGTCTCAAAGTGATGCTAAAAAACTGGTCCATGCATTTGTTACTTCCAGGCTGGACTACTGTAACTCTTTACTATCAGGATGTCCCAATAGTTCCCTAAAAAGCCTCCAGTTAATCCAAAATGCTGCAGCCAGAATACTGACAGGAACTAGCAAGAGAGATTATATCTCTCCCATATTAGATTCTCTCCACTGACTCCCTGTAAAATTCAGAATAGAATTTAAAAGCCTTCTCCAAACATACAAAGCCCTTAATGACAAGGCTCTATCGTATCACCCCTCTCTACTATTAGGATTAGACTTAAGACTTTCCTTTTTCATAAAGCTTATAGTTAGGGTTGGATCAGGTGACCCTAAGCCTTCCCTTAGTTATGCTGCTATAGACCTAGACTGCTGGGGGGCCCCATGATGCTCTGAGTTTCTCTCCTCCCCTCTCCTCTCTCTCTATGCATCTATATGCCACCATTACATGTCACTAATCTATGTCTCCTCTCTCTCCCCGTACCTTTCTGTAGGTAGCCCTGGCTCTGGAGCTCTACATTTCTGTTGAGCAGTCACCGGCCACATCAACCTGACCAGTGTGTGATTGTTTGTTGTGTCTTGTTCCTTTTCTTCTTTTCTCTCTCCTCTATCCACTCACCCCAACCGGTCGAGGCAGAAGGCCGCCCACCAAGAGCCAGGGTATGTTGGAGGTTTCTTCTATTAAAGGGAGTTTTTCCTCCCCACTGTCACCAAGTGCTGCTCAAAGGGGATTTGTTTGGATTTCCCTCTGTAATAATAGTGATAACAATAAGGTCTAGACCTTACTTTGTAAAGTGTCCTGAGATTACTTTCGTTTTGATTTGGCGCTATACAAATAAAATTTGATTTGATAAGAAGAATAAATAGAAGGTCAAACCCAGACTCTTTTCACAACTCCACATTGGCCCGTTACTTCAAAAAACTTTGAAATATCAGTGTCATCCCACTTGATGAATTAAAACTTTAAATTTGAACATTTTATACCGTTTGTTTGTGTATGTCTGCCACAAGCTGTGTTTTGTTATTGGTCTTGGAAAAGTTATGAAATTGGTCAGATGAGCTCAATGTCAACACTGCAAAGTGGTGAGGACAGGGGATTTCAGACTGATGTGCACTTTACTGCTGGCACATATAGACTGCCAAAGTATTGACAGTAGTGAGTCCTAAAACTCGGAACTGAGTTAGCTTTTTAAAATGATTTGTACAATATCCAGAACACAATAACATTCAACATTTCAGGGAGAGAGAGAGATGGAGAAAAAAAATGGGGTGGGGGTCCTGGTTGGGGATCTGCAAGCAATAACATAAATATTGTATTTCAGGAGCACTTGTGTATTATCCAGCCATTACCTTAACAAACCCAATCTGGTCTAGCTTTAGAGACATATTCTGTCTATTTAAACCAGGGTTCTGCAAACTCATCATTCTGAGTTCTCAGACAAAATGTAATCCTATATGCATCCAGTCATTTATTGTTGGCCTGTGCTGTTTTAACCGCTTCCGAGTCAAAGCTTTTTTGTTCACTACTCTCAACATGTATTTATCTCCCTACATCATTTTGAAACTAAATTCCACTGTCCTCTGTAATACCATGTCCAGTATCCCATGTATACCCTTCCAAAATAGTGCTGCCAGAGGACAGTCCCAAAACAGGTGATAGTGGTTCGCAGTCCCTGCTCCACACATCGTCCAACAAAATGTCTGATTAGAGTAATTTGCTTTCTGTGTAGGACTTCTGAAAAACTGAATCACATTCTTCCTGAGTTAGCATTTTTGCACTTTCCAGGTCCCTCATCCTGAAGTCTATGGCTTTTTTGAATGGGGTTTTGATCAGATTCCTGAAATGAGGTCTGTGATTAACACAAGGCCAGTAAATTTTCACATTTTATTCTACAACATAAAATATGTTGGTAAATACCACTCATGATTTCTAATGCTTTTACATGTCTAAAAAGGCTGTTGCTAACAAGTGCCTAAATGAGACTATGGAGGCTGTCTGGGATTTTACCCGTCAGCACATTGAACACTGAGACTCATCTAGTCTGACTTTACAGCCTCGTTATTTTTAAACTCATCCACTTGCAAAGTGACAGCCATGATCACTAGCTGGATCAGGTCACGCTAAAAGGAAAGGGTTTTGTAAAATAAATAAACACGTTAAATCAAATTACAAGTTGGAAGCTGTGGTGACACTGAAGTCATGGGACCGTGGTGTAGTTCGTTCACAGCCTAACAACAGCTTTTTACTTCTGCTCATTGTATTTGAGCTTCAAACATCATAAAAGTGGTGTTCACTTCTGACAATTATCTTGTTGAACAAAATGTGTAAGTGTCAAAAACTGTTGTTTGTCACAGAGCTTATTTTCTGCAAAAATTCTAAAGTCTATGGAAAAAAATCCCTTTGGCTTCGTGTCAAGGGAACCAGGGTGATGCTAACTTCCAGACTGACCTATAAAAATACGTCAATCTTCCATGGACACTGTTTTCTCCCCACTCCTTTTTTCTTCCTCCTTTCCTGCCCCTTGCTCTCCATCCTCACTTCTTTTTGTCCTTTTTCTACTTCATTGCTGTACATCCTTCTCTCAGCTGTGTCGTTTCCCCTCCTCCTGCTCCGCTCTGCAGTGGGAGCCAAGGTGTGGGTGTTAAACCTTTGAGGTCTGCTGGTTTGGTGGCCTAGGCTTTGAAGGGCTTGTGGACTGTGGGTTGAAATCTTGGGCAGACCTAACTACTAACCTTGACTGGTGGAACCCATCTATCA
>NW_018128037.1:1086340-1094702 GCF_001952655.1 Monopterus albus
GCAGGAATACAGAGAAAAGTTCAGTTTCACTCTTAGTCATTTGTCTCAAAGCTCTCAGCTTTTTTTTTTCTCACTGTTATTGCTCTGAAAATTGTTGAAAGCTAGTGCTTTGAAGGTAGGACAGAATGTGATGAAAAAAAGATATGAATAGCCAGATAGAGTTTTATAAAAAGGTGTGCAGTGAAGGAAATCTTGCATAACAAAGCAGGAAAACATTAACTCTGGGCTGGAAATAAAATGCCAAATGTGAAAAAAAGTGAGAAACAGGGACAAAACGTGAAACTACACAATGGGAGATTACAAATACTAAATAGAAAATATCTGAAATGCTCACTCATTCTTGGCTTTACAAGAAGGTTTAAATGTTTTGTTTAAAGGAAGGTTGAGATTTTGGTCACTGTGCTTAAGTTTGATTTACTAAAATATTTTTCTTGCAAATAGGGATGGAATAAATTGAACGATTGTTGCATCATGAAAATTTGTATTGTAATCTGTAGTCTTCACACACTTTTACTATTTACTTTTTTAAAAAGAAATTAATTTCTTAACTATCAGAGAACAGATTTTAAACTTGTTGTGTCCTATATCTATATTTCTTAACAGCTTTAAGATGAGAAACAGTTTCAGATGTACTGTATAAAAAAAAGCATGAGAAAAGTAAAGCAAACCAAAAAAAAAATGAGACCCAAAATGAAAGACACCAGCCCATCTGAGAACAGATGAGAGCGTTTTCAGAGACACAGAGCTTTCTGTGGTCTCAGACATCTATTTTTAAATTCATGACAAAAGTACCCATGCTATTTGGGGATGAACAGCTCCAAAACTTTCTGTTATAACTCAGTTTATTTATCTTTCTGACTCTCCTGGTTTTCCTAAGCCTACATGTATGTCTAAATACCAGGTTCGTGAGAGCAGTGCTGATGTGGAAATCTCCTAAAATTAAACAGAATTTCAGCCCATTTTTATATATTTGTCTGTTGTTGGTTTTGTCCACAGTGTTGTCACTATAACAGGCACTGACGCCGTGTGGGTGTGTGTGTGTGCGGCGAGGTGACCCAGCATGACGCCGTAGTAAGCATCACACATGGCTGCCAGCAGACAGGGAGAAGGGGAGTGTGGGAAAATGTGAAAAAGAGAGAGATGGAGGGAGGGAAAGTGGTGGAGGAAATTGTAAAGAAGGGGAGAAAATCCAGCAACAAAAAGAATGGAATTTAATGGTGAAACTCAAGAGAAACATGAAAAGAAAGAATTGGAAACAGAG
The DNA here is from genome assembly GCF_001952655.1 of Monopterus albus. Classification (NCBI taxonomy): domain Eukaryota; kingdom Metazoa; phylum Chordata; class Actinopteri; order Synbranchiformes; family Synbranchidae; genus Monopterus; species Monopterus albus. Next base: position 1,087,602 of record NW_018128037.1, read on the forward strand.
ATGCAACAACCAAGAATTGGTGAGAGAGGAAAAGAAGGTGAGAAAATTCAACAAACAAACAAAACAAAACAAAGCACAATCTGTCTACAAAACAACAAAAATCTGTAGAAGCGGCATGGGAGACCCATGGATAACTGAGAATTTACAGTGGGTATAGAAAAGAAGCACCCCCTTTCAAAACAGTCACATTTTGTTGTCTCACAGCCTGAAATGAAAACACAAAGAATTTTTTCAGGTGTATTTACTCAGTGCAGCTTACAGCCTACAACATATAAGTGAAAGAAAAAATATCATAAGCTCTGAAAAATAATAAAATAAAAAACTGGATAACTAGATTTGGAAAAGGATCACCCCCCTGTGTTAATACTTATTGGAGCCACCTTTTGCTTTAATTACAGCCTTGAGTTTGTTTGGATACTTCTCTGCTGACTTGGCTCACCTAGACTGAGCAGTGTTTGGCCTCTCTTCCTTCGGCGTTCACCTTTTTCTCCTTCAGCCACCGTATTTGGCTTCAGGTTGTTCTCACGTTGAAAGGTGAACCTTCTTCCCATCTTCAGCTTTCTGGCAGAGGGCAGCAGGTTTTCCTCAAGAATCTGATGGTACTTTGCTTCATCCATCTTCCCTTCTATCCTGACAGATGCTCCAATCCCTGCTGAAGAGAACCCACAGTAGGATGCTACCACCTGAGGTGGCCACTTTTGGTCTCATCGACCATAGCACCTTTTTCCATTTGGCCTCAGAATCTTTGGGGTACCTTTTGGCAAAGCCTAAACGAGACTTAATGCCCTTTCTTGAGGAGGGACTTTTTTCTTGTAACCCTGTCATACAAGTCAGACTTGTGGATCACTTGTGATATTGTCACATATGCAAAATGACCACTCTTTGCCATGAAGTCCTATAAGTCCGTAGGGGGAAAAATCCTTTTCCAAATGTAGTTATTCCAGTGTTTTTTTCTATTAATTTTCAGAGCTGTTCCTATATTTTCTTTCTCTTGTATGTTGCAAGATGCACTGAGTAAATAAAGCCGGAATTGTTTGTGTGTGTGTTTTAAATTCAAACTGTGAAACAACAAAATGTGAATGTTTTGAAAGGGAGTGATTCTTTTCTATGCCCACTGTGTGTCCATCAGTATGTTAAATGGCTCTACATACTACCCATGAGCCTCAGCAATCTGAAACCATCAAATCATATAAGATTCAACAAGCTTCATCACTGCAATCACTAACAGAATAGGCCTAATCTGAAACTGACTGGTGAAAAACCTGCTGCAAATGTGCATTAATTGTATAATACAAAGGAAAACTCATCCAAAAAGTACAAGAACTTTAGCTAAACAGATCCAAGGGTTCTAGACCCGATTCATATATGATCCACCTGAAGAAAAACACCTGTTCTTATCGGTTGTGTTCTTATCAGATTCAAATGGTGTTATAACATAACTATATTCAAATACAGTACTGACAAAACATTGTGTTAGATTGTCATTTTATAAAAACAAAACAGAACTTAGACAAAGATTCAGAATTCTAGATTTAGAAGGTACATAGAAAAAGGTTTTTTGCCTTATCTTTGTTCCTTATTGTCTTTACTTTTTCCATCAATGTATTACTTTTTTCATTGCACTCATTTGCATTCACTTCGTTGATAAGATTGGCATAGAACATTTTCATCTTTCTACAGAAACATCTCAATAGAGCAAAGAGGGAGGCCTCTAGGACCTTTACTGCACAGATTAGGCTCACTTTTAATCTGAAACTGATTTCCCCTGACAACATGGCAGAAATGGTCTGAATTTATGCCAGATTATTGATGTCATTAGACATTCAGTTTGAGGAAGTTTACAGCACCTGATTAATTAGCTAAGCCATCAGTGATCAAACTGTCAGGCGACTGGTTGGATTTCTGGCAGGTTATAAATTTTTGCCAGCTGTCTGCAGTTTGAGCAGTTCTGAGGGCAATTCACCTAAAAACTACTGGCAACAGATCTAATAAAAAATATAATACAATTGTTCTAATGTTGCTGGAGTAGAATTTTACTGTACATGCTTTGGCTAAAACTGGTCTGGGCTGAGACTGCTGGGATATACAACTGTGGTAAACTTGGTTGCAGACCAGACAGACGATACTGCCCTTGACCACACAGCAGCAGAGTTTGAAGCTCTCTGATTAGATTGTTTTTTTAAAAATCACAAAACTCACTATGACTCACATTGTTGTTGTAATAATTAGAATTATATAAAAACATTATTACATGTACATGTGCTAGAAATTCAGAGCACATATTTTTGTTAGGACTGCATTATTACATAAACTTGTGTTACTCATGCTTGTGTTGGGATACAACAGGGCCAGAGTGACTCAGAAAGAAAGAGACAGAGGAGCATAAAAAACAATACAGAGACGCAGTGACCATCTTTTTTGGTCATTCTAGTTATTGTTTTTCTTATTTGTTCAGTTTTCCCCTTCTCAGGTTTCCCCCTCAGTACGATTCCCAACATATCATTGGCCTCGGCGTGTGTGAATTTGCGTGAGTGTGTATGTGTGTGTCTGGAGCCATGGGATGAAGTGTGTGGTTACCCACTGGTGTGACCAGGGACACAGGGGCACCTCGCTCTCTCTCTCTGTCTGCCTATGGCTCTCTCACTCTGTCATTTTCTGCTGCCTCTATCCTTCTCCCTCTGTAGTGTTTGCAGTGGTTATCTGTCTTTTGAATCCTGCAAAAACTGCTGTATATCTGTAATGCTGCCCTAGCACCTAACAACTTTTCAAGCGATTTCAAGGTCACACACAAATTTCCAGGATCGAAATAAAATCATGAAAGTCATGCTGAATGAGTCTTGCTGTATTGTGCTCCTCTCATCTCAGTCTTCTGTTTTAAGTCAGCCTTTTTCTCATCTTGATATTCCAATAAAATCAACCGTGTTTATTATTATCATAAGTCTTTAGTTTTGGCTCATTTAAACAGTGACAAGAACATCATAAACAGCCAATAGGTGAACTCTCTCAGCATTAAACAGGAAGCAGCATAGTGGGCACAGAAAGTGATAAATATGATGGAGATTCTGGTGAGGCCTCTGAAGGCACCGTTCTGTTGGACTGTTACAAAGGACAAGAAACCGATGGAGTGAGCCAAAGTGTCTCTTTGACTTGTCATCCAGCCTGTACCAGGATAGAGTGGAGAAAGAAAAAAAAGTGGACAGACCTTGCTGTTCCCTTTCAGTCATCCAGGGTCAGGTCCACATTCTGCACTGTGTTCTCTGTTTTTGTTTGTTTGTTTTTTCCAAGCAAATCACTACACAAAAGCTGTAGCCAAACATTGCTCTTGTTTCTGCTCTATTTTTCAGTTCTTTCTTCTTGTAACTTCCTACCAGGAGGATGATGGAAAGGAGTCTCAAGAGAAATCTACACTGCCGGACCACTTTAATAGTCACACCTGTACTAATAATTGTCTGCCTCGCCCCAGTCAGCTTCAGCTCTCCTCACCTGCCTGTGATTTGTCACAGATTAAAGATTAGATTAAAATATAAATGCAAAGTAACAAATCACAAGGAAAGAAAAACACAAGCAGATAAAATGCGAACTTGGGTGGAATTGAGATGCATTAATTTAAAAGCAGTGGAACAAAACTCTTTAGTTTTAAAAGTTGCCTCAGCTGGGGCAGATCCGCTGTAATTTCTAATGGGGACTGGCAGCATCAAAACTAAAAGCACTTTCACCTTGTTTGAACTCTGGGCACCACTAACTGACCAGTGCTTGCAGATCTGAGGCAACCTACCATGCTTGTACTCAGCAAACATATGATATAATTTTGGTCCTGACCACTGCGAGACTTGTAGACAATAAGTAGGACATTAAATTTAATTTTAACTGGAAGCCAGTGTCTTCTTGGTGTTTGTCAGTATTCTGGCAGCAGCATTTTGAATGAGCTACTAGAAGCAAAAGCATGAATGAGCTTTTCTAAATCCTGCTTAGACAAAAAGATGAGAATGTTAGAATGATGATTTTGTTACAGCTTTGATGTGGCCATTAAAATTTAGATCCTTGTCAATGATCACACCAAGATCTGCCAGCCTTCCTTCTTTGTATCCAAAAATTATCTCTGTCTATCTTTGTTTAGTTGAATGAAATTTTGTTCCATCCAGTTGTTCACTTTCTCAAGACAGACATGAGTCTAGAGGACCATAGTATTATGTATATGTGGGTGTCATCCACATAGCTATGATAAGGCATCAGGAATGCTAAAGCAAAGGATTGAACACCATTTTGGAAGCTTGAATCCCTGCCAAGCATGTCAAAGCCTGCGACACATCCTTAGCAGAACAGCTCAATCATTTCTACAGTCACTTTGAGGTGGAAGCAGCAGCAATGGCCATCACTTTAGCTCCAGCTACAGACAACCAGCCTCTCATCCTGCAGACTGCTGATGTGAGACGTACCCTCTGCAATATCGACATCCGGAAGGCGACTGGCCCAGATGGAATCCCGGGACAGGTTTTCAGAAACTGTGCATCAGAGTTAGCTGAGCTATTTATCTTTAACCTATTTCTTTTGCAGTGCTGTATTTCTACCTGCCTGAAGACCTCCACCACAATGCCAATTCCTAAGTAGGCTGTAGTGACATCCTTAAAGGTTTATAGGCCAGTAGCATTAACACCTGTAATCGTGAAATGCTTTGAGAGACTGGTGATAAATTATATCAAGGCTGGCCTTTCACCAGCCCTGGACCACCATTAGTATGCATACAGGAGCAACAGCTCAGCTGATGATGCCATAATCATCACTTTGTACCACCATCTGGAACAACTGGGGACATTTGCATGTCTGTTGTTTGTGGACTACAGCTCTGCTTTTAACACCATCTTACCCAGCAGGCTGCTCAAAATGTCCAATTTGGACATACAACACAACATCTGCTTGCGGTTAAAGGATTTTTTAACCAACAGGCCACAGTCAGTCAGGATGGGCTATCATCACTCCTCCACCCTGACACCGAGCACAGGAACCCCACAACGTTGTGTGCCGAGTCCCTTCCTTTACTCCCTGTCTACACATGATTGTACCCAGTCACATAACACAAATGCCATTATCAAATTTGCAGATGACATGACAGTGGTGGGATTGATCCATAAGAATGATGAGTCTGCCTACAGGAAGGAAGTGCAAGGGCTAGCTGCATGGTGCAGAGAAAATAATCTCACACTCAATATCAAAAAGACCAAAGAACTGATAATTGACTTCAGGAGGAATAAGGAGGTATACACACTACTGTACATCAACGGTGAGGAGGAAGAGAGTGTAGCAAGTTTTAAATTCATGGGTATTCACATTACAGAAGATCTCATGGACCGTTAACATCCAATTTGCTGGTCAAAAAGGCACAAAAGAGGTTATACTTCTTAAGGACACTCAGGAAGATAAATCTCTCACAACACCTGCTTAGACCTTACTACTGCGGTATGGGACCAGCTCTGCAGCGGATAGAAAGGCTCTGCAGAGAATCATCAAGACTGCAAATAACATCACAAATTCCCAGCTTCCAACCCTGGATGACTTCTTTACTTCTTGCTGTTTGCAGAAAACTCACAACATTCTCAGAGACTATTTTCACCCTGCTCATCATCTTTTTTAACTGCTGTTTTTGGGTAAACGATACAGATTCATTAAAACATGCACTACACTATTTCTGAACAGTTTTTACCCCAGAGCCATAAGCATACTAAATAATGATCTCCAAAGCCACCCTTACTGAAGACAGCATGTTTTATTGTGCAATAGTTATTGATTTTCTTTTAAGTGTAATTACCTCACTAAAGTGTATATGCTGGCACCTAGTGGGCATTGTTTTATTGTATTTATATAGCCATACCCTGAAGTGCATCTAAATTCTGTTGTATATTTTGTACAATGACAATAAAAGTATCTACTACTTCTAATCAACAGTCCTTCCTGGAAAATTGAAAGCATGTACAGGTTGAGTAGAAGGGACCCAAGAATCAATCCTTGCGGGACATACATCGATCAGGCATAACATTGTGACTACCTGCCTAATACTGTTTACATAGGAGTCAATGTGGCAGTTGGTTGGCACCTGTGTCTCTCTGCAGCTCACTGTGCATCTTCTGTGAATCCATTTGCTTCTATAGTTCTACTGTCAGGAAGAGCATGAATGTGTCTACAATTCAGTAAAAAAACGTATGTAAAAGGAATGAAAACTAGTCGTGAGGACAAGTTAGAGAGAACTGTTGAGACAAATTCAACGGCCTCACCACTCTAGGTGTGATATCACCACTACAGCCCCTGACTCTTTCTCTTCATAGAGACCAATATACAGTCTTTCTTATTTTTAACAAAGATTCAAATACATTTTAATACAAATGGAAGTTAAAGGTTTAATCTACAGTAGGTCAACCTCATCATCAGTGAACTGTGGGCGTCCATGACCCTGTCTCCAGTTCACCATTTGTCCTTCCTTAGAAACTGTTGGTAGGTACTAACCACTGCAGACCAACACCCACCCCTTATGCATGGCTGTTTTTCCTGCTTCTAACTTTGAGGACTAAATGTTTACCTGCTGCCTAATATACCCCACATGCTGACAGGTGCCACTGTAACAGATTGTCAGTGTTATTCACTTCACCTGCTAGTGGTCAGAATGTTATGACTGATTGGTGTAATACTTCATGGCAGTTATTACAACTATATCTCCGATACTCCTAAAACATATCAGAGTACCATATTTGATAAGGAGGTATTTTACCAGACTCACTTAACCAATCACTTACAACCTTAATTCATAAAAAGAAAAAGATCCTTTAGATCAGTGGTTCTCATCCATTTTTCCTTGTTGCTGTCTTTACTTGTATATAAGAAAGGCTTGTTTGGTGCCAGAAGGGCAGAGAAGATTTCTTCAGAACACTCACGTCCTGGACACAAACTGCTTGAACCCCTCCCCTCTGGATGGCGCTAAAGGTCACTGTATGGCAAAACAACCAGTCACAAGGACAGTTTCTCCCACGCGCCTTCACACTGATGAACAGTTAACACATAACAGAATGGCAACCTTCAGTGTAATACCTGTAAATATATATATATATATATATA
>NW_018128037.1:1096308-1100502 GCF_001952655.1 Monopterus albus
TATATATATATATGGAAAACTGCATCTAAACTGTGTGTATATATATTTTCTATATTTGTAAGTACTTATTTTTTTCCTAATGCACATTTCTACTTCTTGTTTGCATATTTTTATATATATATCTTATATCCTGTTTTCTTATCTACTCATTGCTTTACAGAAGAACATTGTACATCCCCATTAAGAGTCAAACTTCTCATGTGTCCGACACACCTGGCCAGTAAAGCTGATTCTGGTTCTGATAAACTGTTTTTATCACAGAACTTATTTTAGCATTTTCAGTCAGTACACTCAACACAGTGTGAGTGAAGGAACGCTCAAGATGTGTCACGTAGATAAAAATTGAACAGAAGGACACAGTGAAGCCCACAGTGCCACTGCACAGGTATCCTCCACAGCCATTATGCTGAAAATAGCTGTGGAAGAGGACACGGCCGTCATAGAGTGAGCACAGATGTCATGTGGGGGATCTTTAACTGGCTGAAACATAAGCTTGTATGATGGCCTCTCACAGCCAGTGAGACAGCCGCTGTTGGGTGAGAGACTTCCCTTGGGAATATGCCTTATAATGTATAAAATGCTGCTGTGTCTGCCTAATGGCTGCTGTGCGTGTCACATAATAAGACAATGCATGCACTGGGCATAGGAGATGAAGCTCACCCTCGAGGAGGGAAAAACCCATCCAAGGAAATAACCCTGGATCAAAAAAGAGGAGGTTATTATTTTTAGCATGAACAAAGGGTTTGGGCTCCAAATGGCCAAACAAGGTTTAGGGCTAAGAGAAGCACTGCTTTCAGGGAGAGACACTTGAGAGATATCTGAGCTATGAGTTAAAAGTGGGAGACTCCTGAGAGCAAATAAAACCAGGGGTAAATCCCACTGTGGCATCACTGGACACACCACAGGCACAAGTAAAGAGTAAAACAGTGGTCTTGCTTTTTTTTAAATAGAGTTTAACCAGAGGAGGTACAGAAAACGTCAGAATTTGTGACAGTGGGCATGAAGTAGGATTCATGGCCCTCTCCACAGATCACCACTGGAAAGCAAGCAATTTTGAATGGTATGTATAACTGGTGAAGGCAATCCAAGGTTCTGCCTGTTCAGGGGCCAGGCTCACAAGCATTGCCCTATAACGGGCTATTGCTGGATTGAGCTTTCCAGCTACGCAATGGAGAGCTCCAGTTATTACCTGACAATAATTGTATCACTGTCAAAAACCAAGACATTCTTGTGTGCTCAGGGGCTACTAGGATTATGTGTAGATGCTCTTCCTGCATGTGTACTTTGAGATGCGGAATGGATCAGAGGAATGGGAGGGAAGGCATAGAGCAGACCTCTGGGCCACAGGAGGTCAGAGAAGGTATTTATTTCTAGTGGAGACTCATCATGCATGCTCACAGAGAAACACAGAGCTCACGGTGACAAAACTGAAGTCATTGTGCTTGACTCTAGAAGTCTCTAGAACTGCCTTCTTTCACCTGCACAATATTGCAAAAATCAGGAGTATCCTGTCTCAAAGTGATGCTGAAAAACTGGTCCATTCATTTGTTACTTCCAGGCTGGACTACTGTAACTCTTTACTATCAGGATGTCCCAATAATTCCCTAAAAAGCCTCCAGTTAATCCAAAATGCTGCAGCCAGAGTACTGACAGGAACTAGCAAGAGAGATCATATCTCTCCCATATTAGCTTCTCTCCACTGGCTCCCTGTAAAATCCAGAATAGAATTAAATTCAGAATAGAATTTAAAATCCTTCTCCTAACATACAAAGCCCTTAATGACAAGGCTCCATCGTATCTTAAAGACCTCGTAGAGCCTTATCATCCTAACAGAGCACTTCGCTCTCAGAGTGCAGGTTTACTTGTGGTTCCTAGAGTCCACAGAAGCAGAATGGGAGGCAGAGCCTTTAGCTATCAAGCTCCTCTCCTATGGAACCAACTCCCAGTCTCAGTTCAGGAGGCAGACACCCTCTCTACCTTTAAGATTAGACTTAAGACATTCCTTTTTGATACAGCTTATAGTTAGGGCTGGATCAGGCGACCCTGAGCCTTATTATCATTACTATTATTATTATTATCCCCTTAGCTACTATTGGCCTAGGCTACTGGGGGGCACCATGATGCTCTGAGTTTCTCTCCTCTCCTCTCCTTTCCTCTCTCTCCATACTTCTATATGCCACCATTACACATCACTAACTTTGTGTCTCCTCACTCCCATAGTGTGTCCTCTCTCTCTCTCCCTGTACCTACAGGTAGCCCTGCCTCTGGAGCTCTATGTTTCTGATGAGCAGTCACCAGCCACATCAACCTGACCAGTATTTGATTGTTTGTTGTGGCTTGTTGCTTTTCTACTATTCTCTCTCCTTTATCCACTCACCCCAACCGGTCGAGGCAGAAGGCCGCCCACCAAGAGCCGGGGTCTGTCAGAGGATTCTTCCGTTAAAGGGAGTTTTTCCTCCCCACTGTTGCCAAGCGCTGCTCAAGGGGGATCTGTTGGGTTTTCCCTATGTAATAATAGTGATAACAGTAAGGTCTAGACCTTACTTTGTAAAGTGTCCTGAGATGACTTTTGTTGTGATTTCGTGCTATACAAATAAATATCACTAGCTTTGCTAAAATAAATAACTAAATAAATAAAATAAAACTGGGGTTCTCTGTATACCTTCCAGCAATGCATAACTAAAGCAGGTGCTTCTCAGAGCACAGACGACAAACTACAGAGAGAAACAAGAACTGGAGCACTGATTATGTTGTATCCTTTAATCATGTAAACTGATCAAGGTTTTTGACACTTCTTAAGAGTTAAAATGGCCTAAATCTTCTAAAATGGTTCCTAAAGAACAGGTCAAATTCAAGATTACTTCAGGAATGTTGTAAACTTTCACACACAGAGACACACACCGTCTTCTAGTGTGACAATCTGATAATGACAGTGAGCAGTTTTTTTTTAGATTTCATTCAAACCAAACAGCATGATGAGTGTGTTTGAGTCCTCTGCAGCTGCATGGGCTGGATTAACTTTGACAACACTGAGGATGAAGTCTATTTGCATGTCAAACCTGTAGAGACAGTGATGACCTCAAAAGAATCAATAAAGAAAATCAGCTTTAAAAAATCCATTAGGGGCAAAAACTGAATAGAAGTTCAGGTGAAGGCTAATGTGCTGTTTGAGTGAACTAAAAATGTGGAAACAGTGCTGGGATTGTTGTGTCAGAGTGGTCAGAGGTCAGATATTGTTGACGTGGCAGATGGATGTAAGAAAGAAGGAAAGGAAATGGAGAAAATGGTTGAGAGAGGTAGTGACATACAGAGAGAGTTCAGACCTCCTGTTTTCAGCTCTAAACATCCTGTAGGAGGGAAACCCCCTGGCACTATATAACAGGAGATATGACAGGTGTTTTACATTGCTTCACACATACAAAAAAACAATATAAACTGAACACATGTTAATGTTGCTACCTTTTCCTCTTTTGTTGCGTCCTATTTGTTGTTTCCTGTTTCCACCTTCCCTTCCCTTTTTGGAGGAGCACTCAAAACCTGTATAGATGTGGAAATGATGGGAGCGTAAGCTGGGAACAGAGGGTTGAATCCCACCATTGAAAACTATTTCCACCAACATGCACAGTTTTTTTAGTCTTGACAGTCAGGAAGAAGCACATAGTGAACAACGGAGGCACAACATAGCCGGACAGGTAGGCTAGGGTTAGACCTACATCAGTGATTCCCATGAGAATACTTATTTTTTTCCTCTTCCTGTACAAAACAAACGCTTGTAATGTAAAGGTCTAACCCACGGGTGCTCTAAGTCTCATTTGAAAGAAGAAGCATTGTCAAACTCTCACTCACTGCCAAAGTACTGAGGGTTGAGGCTCTCTCCAATCTCACAGTTTTCATTGACAGATTCTTTTCTAAATACTGTATATTGTATAATTAATGTAACTACTTCTGGGTAGCTGTTGAAATACTTTATTATATGTATCATATAATATGGTATCACAGATATTTTACACCTATAAGTCTGAATAAGGCTATTTTTGTGAAAGGCCCTTGCATTAAACAGATATACGTGTACATTTAAGGCTGGCATAACACTTCAACCCAGTCTAAAATATTTTAAATATTTTTGTGAAAATGGTTCAAAGACTTATTTTAAGACTAAAAATTTTATCATCCTATCTTTAGGCTATTTCCCTA
>NW_018128037.1:1100536-1132711 GCF_001952655.1 Monopterus albus
GAACAGTGGTACCAGGTAACAAACCAGAGCAGGGTAAGGCTCACAGTTTGTCATGTTATGAGTAAGGGAAGATTCTCATTATAGAGTAGTCTTCTCCTCTTTGGGGCAGTATCATTAGCTCAGCAACACTGTAGCAGTAATTACTATTGTATATTCCAAAAAATATTTGATTGTAGACACCCTCAATCAAAAATGGCTAACGGTGGTAGCCATGCACAAAATGCTTCAAACATATTTGTGAAAACTCTCAATTCATGAAGGTGTGTGTGTCTGTTATTATGACCACTGACAGGTGAAGTGAATAACATCTCATTACAATGGCACCTGTCTGGGGTATATTAGGCAGCAAGGGAACATTCAGTCCTCAAAGTTGTGTTGGAAGCAGGAAAAATGGTTAAGTGTAAGGATCTGAGTGACACTGACAAGGGCCAAATGCTGACGACTGGGTTGGAGTGTGTCCCAGACTGCAGGTCTTGCTGGGTGTTCCCAGTCTGTACTGGTCAGTACCTACCAACAGTGGTCTAAAGAAGGACACAGTAAACTGGCGACAGGGTCATGGATGCCCAAGACTTTATGGTAAGGATGACCTACTGTAGATTGAACTTTTAAATTTCATTCATCCTTTTCAAAAGATTCCATTTTGAATCTTTGTTAAAATGGCTGACAATGAGAAACACTGTATGTTGGTCTCTGAAGTGAATTTTATAGCAGTGATATCACAACTAGAGTGGGGAGGCTGCTGAATGTCTAAAAAGATTCTCTAACTCATCCTCACAACCACAGTTTTCACTGCTTTTATATAGGTTTTTCACTGAATGTACGACACATTTGTACTTTTCCTGACAGAACTATGGAAGCAAACAGATTCACAGGAGATGCACAGTGAGCTGCAGAGTGACACGAGTGCAAACCAACTGCTGTATTGACTTCTGTGCATATGTGTGTGTGTGCGTATACAGTATATACACTCACTGTCCACTTTATTAGGTACACAATTGTATGCACTTCAGTGCAACACTTCCACCTTAACATCTGTGTTTATGAAGCTCAAAATGTTTCAGTTTTGGTGAAATTGTCATAAATGTATAAATTATATTATGTTTATAAAATGTTTATTATTGAGGTTATAGTTAAAGGTGGCGTTGTACTGGACTACATTATATTCAGAGTTGTATTTATATTTTTGTCCACCCCAGCTGCATAGATGTCAGAATATTAGGAACACCCCTGAATATAACGTAATCCAGTGCAACAACACCACCTTTAACTATGACCTCAATAATAAACATTTAATTTAATTTACACATTTATGACAATTTCACCTAAAGCTGAAACATTTTGCACTTCATAAACACAGATGTTAAGGTGGAAGTGTTGTATTGAAGTGCATACAATTGTACAGGTGTACCTAGTAAAGTGGGCGGTGAGTGTATATAGTGTATGCACAGGAAACTTGTGATAAATATTCTGTGTATTGTAAACCTATTGTACCCCACCTCTCACCCAGTGTCAGCTGGGGTTGGCTCCAGCGCCCCCACAACCTTATTCAGGAACAAGCAGCATAGATAATGGATGGATGGTTTCTGCATTAATCACAACTGGTTTAGTTTTTGCTCGTGTGTCCAACACACCTAGCCAATAAAGCAGATTCTGAAAATGTGTTCTCTTTGTAAAATAATTCAGCTTATATATGTCTGAATAAAACAGATGGTCAGCATTCAGGAGGTCTTATTACAAACGTGAGGCAAAAAGTCAAATATAAGGTCTGTACACAGCACAAACAGCTCCCAGCAAAGTTAATAGTACAATGTTTGGAACCTACAGAAATCTTTAGCAAGTACTGGCTGGTGAAGTGTGAAGATTCCGGACAACAACGGAGGTCTACAACCTGTAGTGGAGCAAGCAGGGTGCCATCACCCCAGGCCCATGGTGACAAAGGGGCCCAACTACTGGCCCCATCTGCCTGAGGAGAATAAAGTCCAACTTTGGATGCATGTGCAGTTTGTGGAATTGATGCATCTTCTCAGTGCATTAAGCCTGTGACCCTGTGACATATTTTCACAGTCAGGTCACTGTTGTAAATTCGTATTCATATTGAGAAAAACACAATCGTAAGTTCGTATTTGTAACTTCTTAAAGTTGTCATTTTTTAAACCATATTTTCACAGACAAAATACACACCACATACTTTATATATGATTTGCAGTGAGGACGGACAGTTTAGGAGCTTTCTGCCAGCTACAGTGTGAGAGCCAGGGGGACTAGCTCTGTCATGAGACTTGAGCTCCCCAAGTAGCAACAACAAATGTTTTTGGGTTATAGTTCAAGGCTATAGTTCACTTTGAACGGAGGCAACATTCGTGCCCTGAAGAAGCATCTAAGACAATATCACACACACCTTAAAGTGGATTATACCATTTCCACTCCCTAACATGAGCCTTTTGACGTTACATCCTGTCAATAATGAATAATTAAATATTATTTTTACTAGCATTTTTACAATGTGTAATTTTTATTTAAACTTATATTTGTTATTTGACAAATTTGGGGCAGCACAAGCACATTTTAAATACAACAGGCTACAGTTTTGTTGCTGGTGTCTGAAGAGGAGTCTTCTTTCTCTGTTAAAATTGTACCTGACCAAAAGATAGCAGTGTCCCTCAGTGCAGTCACTGCTCAAAATCAATTCCAGCTTGACTGACTATATGTCAAGGTTACACAAAGTTCATTGCAATTAGGGCTAAAAGATACAGTATACATTTTATGAAGCTGAAATGAAAAATGAAAAGGATGCTATATTTGTCATGTCAGAAGACAAACATTTAACTAAAAACATCCAATTATTTCCATTAAGCAACATAAGACAGACAAACCATCCTTTGCTTTTTATGAGCATACAGTACTTTATACCAAACTATCGTACAAGGCCTTGGGCCTACTCATAAATTAAACACAGCTGGCGTCTCTATACAAAACAAAACAAACTAGAACATCGGTTAATATTTGATCAAACCCATTCTACAACAACCGCAGTGAATACTGGACTTGATTTATGTAACAATTCACAGTGACGCTTGTGTCAACAGGCCTGGACTCCCTTAAGGCCAGTAAACGGAATATATGGAACAACTCAGCATGCTTGTTAATCAGAGACTGAACACACCATCAGCCACACATAGTAGAGCAAATCTCTTATAACTCCAATTAATTTCTAGTGTTGGGGAACAGTGAAGTACATGTAATTAAACTAGAAGTTTAGCTACATTTTGCAATTACCTGCTGATAGCTCAGCTACATTCACATTTGCATAGTGATTTAAATAGTTGAACTACTTTTTTGCCATTTTTGTGTTGTTAACTACTGAAACTACAAACAATTTTGGGCCATAAAAGAAAATGATTTCTTAATTTTCCATTGCTTCTCTACTGTAGTTGAACTTCCCATTGAACAGCTGCAACCCATTTTTCTTTCATCCTGACTGCTACAAAGGCATGACCAGGCCCACACACACACAAGCACACACTTGACCTTTGTTTACTGCATGTGCAAAAGGGCAAGAGTTGCTCAGTGCTCATAGAATAACAAGGTCATCATGGATAAACCGCCTGAAAAAAAATTAACGTGGTCATACTTATAACAAATGACACTGACTGTTTTAGTTGTTAAGATTGTACAAGTCAGATGTTACAAAACTGACAACAGTCCTATGTTTTTAGACCAGTACTCAGTGAAACTGTCAAAAAAGATGCAAGTTAAAACACTTTCTATGCTGTTAGTTATAGTCAGATAATACAAAATGCAGATTTATTTACAACAAAAATAGAACATTACTTGTAGTGATGTCCTTGAGAGAAGTCAAGATGGGATTGTATTGTTTAGGACAGGTTTAGGTTTCCAGTATTCAGTTGAGTGGCATGTTTTGCTGGAATGTGACATTGTGTATTATATTTTGTTGCACTTTGTTGTACAGTATCAAGCCCTGTGATAGACTGGTGACCTGTCCAGGGTGGACCCTGCCTCTCACCCAATGTCAGCTGGGATTGGTTCCAGCCCCCCTGTGACCCTATTCAGGAATAAATGGTATAGATAATGGATGAATGGATGGATGTACATTTTCAGTTTAATCATTTTTAGCTACTTTTTCTAAGTACTGTAGCTGGATAGAGACAAACTAGATTTGTCTCTAGAATAGCTTTGCTATTCTTCAAGTTCTTCCAGTGCAAAGTAGTTGGCAGTCTGCAAAGCTGCACTTTCTAAGACCAGAAACATACTGATATCCAAGCTTCCTTTTATTTCTACAATCCTTTAAAAAACTGTTGAAAACAGATATGTGCCCACCTGAACAAGAATGATTTGTTTGAGGATTTTCAGTCAGGATTTAGAGGCCATCATAGTACAGCAACTGCACTGGAAAAAAAAGTCCCCTTATCATCGCCTGGTACCACATCAACTTGACTCAACTCACTTTTAGCACAGGGTGCTTAGTTTTTCCACTGATGGTCCCCTCTCAGTGTAGCATAGTGACACTGCATTACACTGCCATGACATTGTCAGCAACTGACACAGTAACAGTGGAGGATATCAAAGGTATACTGTTCTTGGGTAGAGGTATGTGGCTGTTATTAATTAGTACAGTAGCTCCAGTAAAATAGCAATTAGTGTTAATTTACATTGCTTTTAAAAATGGTGTTTTGTTGTTCCAGGGCATCTTGCACGTTGATGATACTGACCAATCAGTATTCTGCAGTGTTTACACATCACCATTTATTATTGCTTCTACTTGCCTGGAACCATAACAGAAGTGATACCAAAAATAGTACGGGGTACTAGGTACAACCCCTGACATTTGACCAATGGAAACACAAATAACGCAAGTCGAGTCGAGCAGAGATGAGTTGGTACCAGGCAGAGTAAAAAAGGTTAAAAGTCACAATGTTGCTTTTGACATCATTCATCACAAGATCTTACTACAGAGACTACAACATGTTATTGGGATTAAAGGAACAGCACTAAGTTGGTTCAAGTCTTATTTATCAAATAGATTCCAATTTGTTTATGTTCAAGATGAATCTTCCACACAGACTGAAATTAGTCATGGCGTTCCACAGAGCTCTGTGTTAGGTCCAGTTCTCTTCACTTTATACATGCTCCCTTTAGGCAATATTATCAGGAAACAGCATAAATTTCCATTGCTACACAGGTGATACTCAGTTATATTTATCTGTAAACCCAGATGAGTCTGATCAATTAAAGACATAAAGCGTACACTGTAAAGTGTAGAAAAGTGCTATACAAGTATAAGACCATTTAGCATATGCCCTATAAAAAGCCCATGACATGCTTTTCCTTGTTTTTTGATTTATCTAGAATGTTACAATGGTGAATTATCATCTTAGATGTAACCTAAAGCTAAAAAAATCAGGTGTACGTATATTCTAGCACTTCTATGGAGAAGCAGCTCAGTTTATAAAAGTTACACAAACTCGCTTGTGAGAGTTTTTTCTATCAAAATGAAGTATTATGTGATAGTTTAAAGATTTCCTTGATTGGTCATAATCTCCAGTTGCACATTCATGTGAGCTTGCCTGAGATCCACCAGTGCTATTTTACAAGTGGAATTTTTCGACTGCGCCGTGTTTTGTTGATATATTTTACCTCCTGCTGCTGCACTGTGACCAAAGGATGTGGAGAAAAATACAGGGCCTGAGGTTACTGCATGTCCAGCAATATTCCTGTACAGGGACTGGTTGTTTTACTTGACTGGGTCTAACCTACAAGCAGCCAGTCAGTGAAGCCCCCATTGGTGACTGACCAGCTCATTATAGTTTTGACTGCTTGAGGCCAGTGTGTCTGCCCCATGTGATGTGTTGCTGGTTAACAAGCAGATTAATGATCCATGATGTTATTGTTGGTGCTACATTACCTGTTGGAATTATTTTTACAACCTTGGAATTGTACGTGGTCGTGTGGGGGAAGACGCAGCAACCACTGGTTACATTTACACAACACTAGCAGCAGGAGTTGTGCACATTCACAAACTATCCTCTCATTTTTATGAAGAGGCTCTCTGGTGTTATTCTTCAGAAATAATTACAGAATATTTGGAGTTAAAGCTAATCTAGAGGTTCCCAAGATTAAACAATAAATGGTTGTAAGTGAGCATGCCATGGACACCTTAAATTGCACATAAGCCAAGTTTCTAGAACTGCATTTTATTTTATGCTGCTATAGGCCTAGACTGCTGGGGGGCCCCATGATGCTCTGAGTTTCTCTCCCCCCCCTCTATGCATCTATATGCCACCATTACACATCACTAACTTTGTGTCTCCTCTCTCCCATAGTGTGTCCTCTCTCTCCCCCTGTACCTTTCTGCAGGTAGTCCTGGGTCTGGAGCTCTATGTTTCTGATGAGCAGTCACCGGCCACATGAATCTGACCAGTGTTTTATTGTTTGTTGTGTCTTGTTGCTTTTCTTCTTTTCTCTCTCCTCTATCCACTCACCTCAACCGGTCAAGGCAAAAGGCCGCCCACCAAAAGGTCTGCCAGAGGGAGTTTTTCCTCCCCACTCTCGCCAAGTGCTGCTTAATGGGGATTTGTTGGGTTTTCTCTATAATAATAATAATAATAATAATAATAATAATAAGGTCTGTAAAGTGTACTGAGATGGCCTTTTTGTGATTTAGTGATATACACATAAATTTGAGTAAAGTAACTTCCCCAACACTGTTAGTTTCTCACAGGGAGTTAATGTGTGGTTTCCTTTCTACACATACAGAGTTCACAGTAATCCATGTGGTGTATGTGAGTATTCTGAAAATATGACAAGTTGAGACGGCATTTAAAGTAATTTATTCAGGTTTTTATTGGCACATCTCTAATTGTTGTGGTGTAACTGCAACAGCTACCCAGCAGATGGCAGCAGAGGAGCATCTGTCTCACCTGACTAATTAATGTGAACACAGAAGTGAAAAGGATAGACAAGACAACCTGCTGGATATTTGGGCAGTACCCCTAACTGGCATAATATGTCAGCATCTTTCTCCTTCTACCTATAACCCCGCTCTATTTTAGGGTCTTCTCCTTGTGACATAAAAGTTATTTTGTTAGTGACTGACATTTTTGTGTTGGTGTCATGAGTTCAAATGACATCAGTCTCCTTTAAACATACTAAGTGTTACCATGGCTTCTGAATCACTTGGTGTCAAAGCTGCTTGAGAGGTTTTTTCAGTCCTGACATTGTCTGTTCAGTAACACAACATGTTATTTACCACAGAGTTAAAAGACAGTTCATTCATGTGAACAGAAGACATAAACAGGGTGATATTAAATACACTGATTATGAACACAGAATTATAGTATTTACATGGCACTACTTGAGCGCAACAAGACAAAAGAGAAATATTTCACCAGGCAACTCAGGCATGCAAAATTTGTTTGAGAAAGTGACGGTTATCTCCATTTCAAAAAGCATGGCTGGATGACTGCCACTTAAATGCATCTGACTTCTTCTTATGAAAGAAGACTAGCACTTTATTGTAATTTGTATCAGCTGTTGATAGGAACGTCCTGTCAGCTGATGAAAGTGAATTTCGAACACATTTAAATGTGTTATCCTGTAATTTATAACAGCAATGGACCTTATGCAAGAGCATTTTGTATTATCCTTATTTCATTATCCTTATACTGAAATGCATCGGCAGCTGTGACCAAATATGCCAATAAAAAGACTCAAATCTGACATCTGAAGTCTGATATTTCTGATTGTATTAATTTGAGGAAGGTGTCTCCTCCTCCCACCACACTCATCTGATGTTTAAGCCCCTGCTTTGTCAGTGCAGCAGTACATCATATTAAGTCTGCTTCCAGTGCCTTTTGTTGCATTTTGAACATTAACAAGCTGCAGTATCAACAGCCCTATTTGACTGTCTGTTCTATGTGTTTGAGTTCTGTGTCATAGACATTACCTCAGTGATCTGTGATGTCATCCCATCGCTCTACTTCTCTCTCTCTCTCTCTCTCTCTTTCCAACTGACTGTCATCTTTTCACCTCCCTAACAATTTGGTTCTGGGTCTCTACTCACCACTGCATCTCCATCCTTTCTTTTGCTTTCCCTCCACTGGTCGTTACTGTACAGCAGCACAGACAGCACACATGCATTTTAAAATATGTGCTGGTAAGCCTGTACTGTATAAAATGTATTTGAACAAGAACAGTATGCATGCACATGGAAATTCATATCAAAATACACTTGAACAAACAAACATGGAGAAACACAATGGAGCTATCTTAACTGTGCACGCAGAGTGAATATGGCATTGAAGTATGAAACAGTGTGAAGTCAGCATGAGCATTATTTTCATTAAAACTTTGGGAGACATCTCTGGGGAGCTGCTGAAGATCCTACAGCTAACCCCAAGCGTGGTTTCTTAATGGGATACAATTTCAGTGTTAAACACACTGTATCCATCCATTATCTATACTGCTTATCCTGTAGAGGGTTGGAATCTTAATTAGACTTTTTATGCATCAGCAATAAAGGGATAGGGAGAATTTGTACAGACTCATAGCCAGTCTATTACTGAACATGAACTATCAGAATTTACTGAGCTACTGTACATCAACTCTTACACAATGAAGATAAAGCTTAGATAAAGGTTCAAATGGAAACAGCTAGCTCTGAACCAGTCCATTGTGTTTACGATGGTCATATTGTCACAGTGAAATATGACTCTTTACATAGTCAGCAGTCTTTTGGTGTACATATTATCTGTTTTTCTTTTTTTAGAATTAACAAAGTGAAGCAAAGAAGAGGGCCATGAGTGAGCTCCTCTCCTCATGTGTCTGCTGGAAATCAACACATTGCTGGTAACTTGTAGTATGTTCCAGTCAAGTTTGTGTATTCCATCTGGTTGGCATAAGGTTTCACAATCCCTCCACACAGATCATTTGAACACAAAAAATAAATCTGGACTATTTTCAGCAAAGTGTGGGTGTTTTATTTATATTTTGTTCATTTATGTCCATCTGTATTTTGTTCATCTTCAAAAATGACCAGCCTTAGGAAACAAATGGGTGAGTCTGCTGCTTAAAATGGTAACCTTCCAGTCAAAGACTGGGAACTTATCTGAGCCTTCTTTGCCATCTGAGAATGTCAGCTTGACCCCATCACCAACCAGGTGTGCCATATCCTATTGATAACATTAAATCCTAAATTAAACTGCTCCTGACAGAGTCAATAAAAACCACAGTCCCAGATACTGGAAGCTTGGAGGGGAGATAGGTGTAGAAAAAGAAGGTAGACCGGACAGATATCCATAGATCTGATGATTCTGTCTGGTGTATATACAGTACATACAGTCACAAGAAAAAGTAATGGCACTGTTTTCAGTTTCCTGGTTTTCTGCATAAATTGGTCATGACCTGATCTTCATCAAAGTCACAAATACCATAATGTTTCTAAGCTGATAAAACACAAACAGTCATGATCTTGCATGTCTTGAACGCCCCCATTAAACATACAAAGTGATGGCGGCTTCTGACATCAGGCTTCTGATGTCACTAAAGGTCAACTGGAGTCAGATGTGAACAAACCTGGAGTGCAATCAATGGATCAAGAATGGATGTGTGGTTTAGAACCTGGATTTATAAAAAAAACACTCAAACTGTGTGGTGTTCACAAGCAGCATCGGCTGATGTGAGCCATGACTCACAAAGAAGAGATCTACAATCAAGACGTGTTGATTTGCATGTAGATGAAAAGGGTTACAGAGTTGTCTCAGAGAGTTTAGATATTCATCAGTCCACAGTTAGACATATTGTCTGTAAATGGAGATGATTTCGTGCTGTGGCTACTCTCCATAGTAGTGGGCACCCAGCCAAGATCACTCCAAAGGCACAATGCAGAATGTTCAATGAGGTAAAAAAAAGAACCCTTAGAGTAGCAGCTAAAGACTTGAAGGATTCTCTGAAGTTAGCTAACATCTCTGTTGATGAGTCAACCATACGTAAAATATTGAACAGGCATGGTGTTCATGGCAGGACATCGCAGAGAAAGCCATTGCTCTCTGACAACAACACTGCAGCTGGCCTGAAGTTTGCCAAGGACCACCTTGACACTCCACAACACTAGTGGGGAAAATGGCCTGTGGACAGATAAAATAAGTATACAACTGTTTGGGAAGAACACACAGCACTACATATTACATAAAAAAGAACTGTGTACAAACATGAAAACATCATCCCAACAGTGAATTAGTGGAGGAGTATCATGATGTGGGGGTGGCTTTGATCCCTGTGGATCTGGACCGCTTGCCATTGTAGAAGGGAAAATTAATTCCCAAGTTTATCCAGGTATCCTGCAGGATAATGTCAGGGTGGCTGTCAGCAAACTGAAGCTCAGGACAAACTGGCTGATGCAGCAGGACAATGACCCTAAACACAGAAGTAAATCTACTACAGCATGGCTTTGGAGACACAACATCCACCTTTTGGAGTGGCCCAGTTAGAGCCAAGACTTCAACCCAGTAGAGATGCTGAGGAATGACCTTTAGAGCCGTTCACACCAGACGTCCTAAGAACATGGCTGAGCTGAAGCAGTTCTGTGACAACGAATAGTCCAAAATTCCTCCTGAATGTTGTGCAGGTCTAATCCACAGCTACAGGAAGCACTTGCTTGAAGTTACTGCTGCCAAAGGTGGAGCAACCATGTTATTAAAACACAGTTCCATCACCTTGTATGTTTAATGGTTGTGTTCAATAAAGACATGAAAGATCATGACTGTTTGTGTTTTATCAGCTTAATAAAATTGTGCTTGTTGATATTTGTGACTTTGGTGAAGATCAGATCACATTTCATGACCAGTTTATACAGAAAGCCAGGAAATTGTAATGTAGATCCAGAAAATGAATCCATCTCTAGTTTATGGCATACAAAGTATGGTCAGAGATTTCTCTGCGCCACCATAGCAGACATTAATACTGTCTCACTGTCTGCTGCAGTGTTTGTGTGATCAAATAAGTCTTGTCTTACTGGGTCATGCTCCACTGTGCTGGGTATTTGCGTGTTTGCTGTCTTTCAGATAGTGTGCATACTGAGCCAAACACATAATCTGCCAGGCAGTTTCAGTCATCTAATTAGAGTTTGTGAGATCATTGGACTGCTTTATTACTTAGGTAAAGGTGGCATTACCACAGTATAACATACTCAGTTATAAAGCACAAGTTTTACACAAGAAGTAGCATATAATCAGCAAAACATGATAGAAATGCATAGTACTCATGCAAGAATGTCCCTTGTCAGTGTTCTATTATTATAGTCAAGTCAAGAATCTTTATTGTCATTATGCATAGCACAACAAAATTTTTTCCGGCAGCTCTTAGCTTAAAAGACACATTATTTACATAACACACAATTGTATAAGTCAATATAAAACAATGAGCAAATAAAAAGGGATGTATGGGACAATTGTACTGTTAATTGTAAAATGTACTAATGCATTGTGAGGAATGACACATCATTAATAAGTATTTTAACTGCCGGCTGCCTTCCATGTGGTCACAAAAGTGAGAGTAAGTGAGTAAGTTCTAAATGTACTGCAGTTTATTGAGGACCTTGGATGATGTGCCATACTATATTATATTGTAGTAACCAAATATTGAAATGAAATGATGAAAGCATGAGTCAATGTTTCAGCAACAGAACAGGAGAGGGATGGATAGAAAAAATAATACAATCATTCCTGATTGCATAACCTGTAGCATTTAGCAGCCATGACCTGCAGTGGTGCTATATAGATTTAGCTGCTACTAGCTTGTACACAGGTCTCCTAGCTACACCTGAAAAGTAAGTAACTGTGTTCCAACTGTGTTTCTGCATCCTTAATCTAATAGCTCAACAATGCCAAACAGTTATGACCTCTGTGGTGTCTGTGGTTAAGGTTTAGCCAACTAAAACTATTTGGCTGAGTATAAGAAAAAAATGTCTATGGTTTAAATGTTTGTTAGACTGGGTAATTGTCATATCTTCCATTTATTTATTTTTTTTACTAATCTTTTCTTCTTCTTGGTTTATACAATATGTTGAAATAGCATTTGAAAATATCCAGTTTCTTTGATGAATCCACTGGGATTACCAAACTCCAAAATTTAAACACAGCTGTTTTTTATGAGAAGAGTGTCTGAGAAAATTATATGAAGCACATTCATATCAATGCATGTGTTAAGGGTATTAAGTGTAAAGCAAGTAAGATATGAGATGCAGAACTAGGATCTGTATTGTCTGCGGGGCTTGATAATGCTTGACATAATATAAAAAAAGCTTTCTAACTCCATCATGTACCACAGGGATAATTTGTAAGAAGTCAGAAGTGCTGCAGCCAGTGTTCATTTAAAAACTCCTGACAATGTGTTTCTCCCTGCCAACGCTCTACCCGCTAGTCTAATATCACTTACAGTTGTTTATTTATGACCCACATACCCGTCTGTGTTCTTAGCTTAATTACTTTAGGGTTATGCGTAATCACTGATGGAAGGGCCTGAGAGAGAGGAAAGAGATGAAGTGACAGGGAATAAAAGTGAGAGGTGTAATTTGGGCGAGTGAGAAGGGAATGAGAGGGTGAGACATGCAAGGGACATAGGGGTAGAAAGACAATTAGGTTTAACTACAAGAAAAAAAAAAGAATGAAAGAAAATGAAGAGGTATTATAGGCTTCTTAAGTGCAGTGTTATCACACGATGAGTGGGTGATGATTATTATAATCACGGAATCATAATCAATGCAATGATTAAAGAATACTAGTGGGTTTGCAACAGCTGGTAGAATAACCCAATACTAAAGTAAATGTCATTGACTATTTTCTTTTGATGATTATACTGTGCAAAATGGTTACCTCCTTTAGATGGCCTTGTTATTTACAAGTGTAATGTTGAGAGATTAATTCTCTGATTTGAAATAGGAGTCTGTCTACAGTATGTCCACTGATGTTCATTCTACACCGTTCATCAAAATGCAGTGTTCACATGTGGTGGCTGTAGGATAACAAAATACCATTATACAAGAGTCCAAAAAGACACCAGATGATTAAATCAGAATTACCTGTTTTGATTTGACTTATTTACTTGGGTGCAGCACAGCCAACTGTACAGACAACACGGCAGTGCTGTAAAGCTGAGGGGGACTGCAACAGGTTCCGTTTTGCTGTGGATCTGTGTAACTGAGACCTTTGACATTACATATACATTAGTTATTTGAACCACTGTAATATAAAAATATAAAGTAGTGCAGATTTAAGAAAGAGCATGTTTCAAGATGCAAAAGTTGTTTTATTATATACAAACAGAAAACAGATGTAAATAGGCCAATGTAAGTAAATCAGCTGAAATAGCAAAAAAACAAAAACAAAAAAAAACACTCAGAAGCTAATTCAGAGCTAAGATTTTTTAGACTGTAGTGCTTTATTTATTTGCCTCCCTGATTGCAATAGGCAGGCCAAATATATTATGACTAACTATGTAAGTTGGGGTTTCTATTTCCTCTGGTATACTGTAGTTTTACTGTATCACATAATCAAATTCTGTTTTACCCAACAGTGAGTTTAAGCTGTTACCTGGTGTCAGAGACTAGAGTGTAATCATGAAATTTTTGAAAATATTTTAATCAATGATTTTCATTTATTAGGTCAAAATGCCAAATTGTTTGCGCTTTTGAACTTATGAAAAATTGCTTTGATCTTTGTTTCATGTCATTGTAAACTGAATATCTGGCTTTTGAGCTGTTTTGTTCACACATAACAAGCAATTCAAAAGTGTGCTTTGGGGAATTCTGATAGATATTTAGCACTTTTTTGACATTTTCCAGATTAGACTCTTTATCAGTTCATCTAAAAATACGTAGCTGACCAGCAGCTTAATGATTAGTTTCAGTTTAATTCTGTGATGAGCTTCAGTCCATATCCCTGTGGCTGGCTCATACAGCTGGTATAATGAAAAGGATGAATACTGATTTTAAGACTTTATTCCAGTGCCCCTTTTTAATTTTCATCCCTGACACTTAGCGAGTCGGTGCAGGTAGGGAGAGAAACCGCTCAGAGAACAGCCTTCTGTCCTTTACACTTATATAAAATTAGTGTGCAAGCACAAACATGTTTAAGAACGCATAGTTTTGCCTGGATTTGACGGAGCCAATCCCGGCCAGCAATCGGGCGAAGGCGGGGTACACCCTGGACAGGTCGCCAATCCATCGCAGGGCTGCTGTTAATAAATGTAGCACTTTATTAATGTATTCATTAATAAAAGCAAACAGACATTCTCATTTATGTGAGCCAGGAAAGTTTGTGTGTGTTTCTGAGGTCAGATCTTGATCAGTGTAAGTTCCTTTGTAAATCAGATTAGCAAATGAACTGACAATGTGAAAAATTATTTCAACAGCACATTTTATAACCAATGTTTATTTTTTGGGATTAAATTTGTAAATGGGACACATACTTATATGGCAAGCCATTTTAACATTAAATAGGTGGACAGGATTTACATTTAAGATATCTGCAATTAAATTTTGGTAAGAATTCCTCATTGATTTGAATGGGAAAACTAATTTAAGATATCTACAATTCAGTTCTGCCTATCCAAACTGTAAATTCCAACTATCTGTAACTACATTCTGAATTGTCAAAATTAAAATGAAAGATTAGTCACATTGATTAGTCAGAACTCCTTTTTGGATATCCAAAATGACATCACAGACAAGCAATGTGGTGTTTTAGCTTTTTTTTTTTTTTAGATATCTACAATGTAATTGTGAATAGTCAAAGCTGAAATATAAAATGTCTGCTATTACATTTTGACTAGTCATAACTCCATTTTCAGATATGTACAGTTGAATTTTGACTAGTCATATTTTAGGTTGAGGCATCCAAAAACATAATTTGGATATCTTTCAAATGTGCCCAATTTAAAAATATTTATAATTGGAATTATGAAATCCCAGATATATTTTTTATTGCAACATGAACAATAACACATTTACAGGACAAAGGTCATAACATGGAAGATGAGACAACAGACAAAAGAGACAAAGGGATTATTCAATTTAGTTTGTGTGTGTGAAAAAGTATAGTGTGGGTGTATCCAACTCTATGCAGACTGATATTCAGTAAATATTAAAGAAAAATAAAATTAAATCAAGTAAATTAAAGAAATTCAGGGGGGAAGTAAATAAAAAAAAAAGTTAAACCTTCCCTTTGTTTTACTGTTCATTATAGTTTATGTTAATAGTTGATTGTTGGGACAAACAGTTCGGGGTCAGCCCCTGACCTTGACAGGAGAGATCTGACCCAGTATCTGGTTTGTTCCCTTCCTGAACAGCTCCCAGACCCTGAGGACGCAGCTTGTCTAAGAGAGTGTCAGCAGTCCAGTGATGCTATATATAGGGAAAGGAAACAGTGACCTAGCCTTCCTCCCCCATGCTGTGCCCCCAGAAAAAAACCAACATAAAACAAAAATAAATGAAATTAACAAATGAGTAAATGATTAGAAAGAGAAAGGAAAGGAGAAAAAGAAAGGAATAAAAAGTAGGGAGAGTAGGTTACATACTCAAAACAGTAGCATGGACAATGAAAAATGGGGACTAATAACAACAGTATCAATAAAATCAGTAAAATCAGCTTGTTATATTTCTAGACGTTTGTGGAATTGTGCATGACCTCGGCCCCTGGTATCTAGTTTAAGTTAAAAGTGGTTAGAAAGTGTCCAAGTGTCCAAGATTCCAAGTGTCAGTAAAGGTTGATATGTTATTCTTATGGGTGGATGATATTTTCTCTAGTGTAATGCGATTTATGAGAAGGTTGGTGGTTAACACTAAGTGGTTGACAGTAGTTTATGTGTAATGAGTTTTTAGATTTCCAGTTTGGAAAGATTGTTTTCCTGACAATAGTTAGTGAGATAATGAAGTGGGTTTTTAAATTTAATTGGTAGGCGGTCGACTTCTGTGACATTACCGAGCAGGCAGAGTGATGGACATGGAGGATTCTACAGCTCAAGATGGTCGACAGTTTCTCTGTCAGCGCTACCCAGAGGGAGTAAACGAGTTGACAGGTCCAAGTAGCATGGAAGTAATCATCAGTGCAATCCAGAGTGCATTGTGAGCAGGTATCTGTATCTGAAACCCATTTTAAACATTTTACCTTGTGTGATGTGAGTCCTGTGAATAGTCTTGTAGTGTATAAGCTGTTGCTAGTCATGGAAAAGATATTATTACAGATCTTAGTCCAGAAGTCAAGGCTGGGGGGAAGTGACAAATCCTTTTCCCATTTAGTGATTGGTATTGTTATTGTTCTATCTGTATTTGACATTAGTTTATAAAGTTTGTTTATTATCTTTTTTGAGTTTGCAAATTTCATTATCTCCTCAGCTAGCATGGAAGGTTGCAGGGGGTTGCTGATTATATTGCTCTTTGATTTAATTATGGATTTTAACTGTTGGTACTGGAGACATTTTGGGTTTCTTGTTATTCCAGTAAAATTGCGAAGTTAAAGAATCAAGTGATTTGAACGATTTATCTGTGGGAGTGGTGGGAAGCACTGAGAACAGGTAGTTAATTTGTGGTAAAGCTTTCATTGTGACTGTAGCAGTTCAGCCAATGAGTGAGAGTGGAAGGTTGGACCAGCATTTGAAATCATCTTTCTATCAATCTATCTCTTTTAGCAGAGGGTTGTAGTTGAGATTAAAAAGTTCTGACAGCCTGGGGGAAATACTGATACCTAAATATGTTGCGTGTGAAGTGGAAGGGGGACAGTCTAGAGCTGCAGGATCCCAGGCATCCTCAGAGAGTGGCAATATGGTGGATTTATTCCAGTTTATTTTGGTGTAGTTGGAAATCCTGAAGAATGTGTTAATGAAGAAAGTTTCCTGTAGTGAACTGTAGGGGTCCTGTAGATATAATAGTAAATCATCTGCGTAGAGGCAAATTTTCTGTATCTTGTATTCCTTTTATGCTATTATTCTGTGCTGTTGCTGCTGCTAGAGATTCAATGAAAATGGCAAATAGAGATGGTGAGAGTGGGCATCCTTGTCTAGTTCCCCAGTGAAGTGTGAAGCTTTGTGATGTTATCCCATTTGTGGTTATTGTAGCTGTACATGATGTATATAGTGTTTTAATCCAGTGGATGAAAAACTCTCAAAAACCAAACCTTCATAGTGTGCTGAAAAGAAATGTCCAGTTAACTCTGTCAAATACTTGTTCTGTAATTAATGATACGATTATGGTATCGGTTTGTTTTTGTTGTGCAAGATTGATTAAGTTAAATAGTTTACAGGTGTTATCTGAAGCATGTCTACTTTTAATGAAGCCTGTTTGGTTTGGGTGGATTATTATTGGAGTAACTCTCTGTTCTAGCGGCTAGTGCTTTGGTGATATTTTAGTGACGGGGGCAGTAACTGGAAAGGTGGGTTGAGTCTTTATTGGGTTTCAGCAGAAGTGTCATGGCAGCCGGGTTCTTATGTGTCCGTACTGTGGAGGTGGTTTTTATTTTTTTTGTTACTTAGAAATAGCGGTGATAATATCTGCCAGAAATGTTTATGAAATTCAGTGGGGAATTCATCAGGTCCATCTGATTTATTATTTGGCACGGATTTCAGTGCTTTCAGAGTTCATCCAGAGTGATGGGGGCATCTAAGGTATCGGCTTGTACTCTGGATAGTGTTGGTAATTTTATATTGTTTAGGAAAATATTTATTTTAGATGAATTTGGTTCATAATCAGAAGAGTATAGTTTGCTAAAAAATATTTGAAATACATTGTTAATATCCTGTGAATTATGAATAGTTTCACCTGTAGAGTCAAGTATGGATATAATGATTGCCTTTTCTTTTTTACGTTGTAGTTGGTTTGCCAAATGTTTACCTATCTTGTTATCATATTGAAACTGTTTGTATTTGAGTTTGATTAGTAAAGGCTGAAAACCATTATAAAGCCTCATCCGGTTCTTTCAAACCAGGAACTCAGAGGGACGACTCAGACCACTTGATTATATAAAAATATATCCGTGCTGGTTTATTCAAAAAGTCACAGGCAAGAATTCACACTTCAAGTCCAGAGATCTTCCAACCCCCAGCCTGCCAAAAGCAGCCCGGAAACAGGAAGACCCCGAACCAAGCATTGCTATACAATATTAATCCTTTCTGGGCTGTCGAACCGTGACGTCACCCGATAAGCAAGCCTTGCAGCTGCTATAACGTTTAGCCAAAACATGAGGAAAAGTCAAGGTGCGTGACTGTTGTTTTCGTGGTGTGTATCTAAAACAATTGGACATAACCTTACACATTAAGACAAATATTAAGACTAGCATTACAGTTGACACTAACAGCAGTTTTCCTGTAACCTTGACGTGCCTGCAGTCTGCACTAAACATTCATAGACAACAAATCTCTGAATATCTATCTAACTAAAAAATAACCTAACATTAGGAAATGAAACCTTTTAAATGTTACACCCGCCTGCCATATACTTTGACCTGTACAGACGGATGGTGTTCTTGAAGGTGTTTGTTGCTGAGACATTCAAAGTAATCATGCGCTGCTGATTTAAATTTCTTTTTTGGTGGATGGAGTTTGGTGATTTCAGCCTCCTTCTCTCTGTCATTTTTCCTCTGCATGTGTGTGTGTGTGTGTCACCCATCGTGGAGTCTGATAGGTAGTTGGGGAAGAAAGGTGCAAACACATTGTGTTAAATCCCTCAATCCCGGTTATAAGCAAATGTGCATGGTATGATAACCGTCAGTTTTCATTTAGTGCTCTAATGTTATGTATTTCTGGCAGCAGGTAGGTGTATGTGAGACTGAGTCACAATAAACAGCAGTGACTGCATTGAAAGAACATGTCACCCAGTGCAACAATGTGGCTACTCAGCCAACTATTTTTCATTGTGTTTCTGACAAATGTAAAGCTATCTGGAGGAATAAAATATAGTGTCTTGGGCTTTTAAACAGACAGCGTGTAGTAACCTAAGACTTACTCAGCAGGTGTATTTTTACTCAAGTTGTACATTTATTCAAACTCTGTGTGTAAAGCTACAGTATGTAACTTAAGGCAGCACTAGCATGAAACTGAAATCAATCCACTCTGCTCCGCCCAGCGCTCCCTCTCCCTGCCCCATGATCTGTCATGCTCCACCATGCTCTGCCCAGCTCTTCAGATATTTGTTGTTATGAAGTTACAAAAAAGGAGAATGCAACAAAAACCTTTTAAAACCTAATGGTTCTGCAACAGTAAGGAATTTTTCACAGTATGAAAAAAATCTGAAAACATCACAGTTTCACGGTATACAGTATTACACAATTACTATTATTATCAGCTACAACGATGCTCAGATAAATGAAAAACGGGGGTCTTTTTAATTGCAGGTGACTGTACCAGTTGATTCAGCTGGACTGCAGAGCTAGAATGACCCTAAAGAATAAAGGGAGTTGATTTTAAAAACTTTATATAACATATTACATAACTAAAGCACACTGAAAAAAAAGATTTGTTGGATTTACTTGATTGTAATGTGTTCATCGGTCCCACACAATGATAATGTGTAAAACCAACATAATTTTCTTTAGGGGTTAATTTGTTTGAATTATGTTAACAGAGGAAATATGAATGAATTGCGTTGCATATACTAGCATAATTTGTGTAAATCCAAAGACCCGGTGTTTCCTTTTTTTCAGTGCATGTTAGTTTGCATGTTAGCACTATTAGGGCTATTCACATCCTTTACTTAAGTAAAAGTATGAATATCACACTGTTACAAAGGGTCCTGCATTAATAGTGTTAAGTAAAAGTAGGAATTAACACAAAAATGTACTAAAAGTATTAAAAGTATTAGTAGGCCACTCAATGCAGAAAAATGTTATACTAAACAGTGTTTAATTACATTAACAGTGTGCAGCCAGAACTGTCTGTGCCTTCACTCACACACACATTTGTGTGAGCTGTGAAAGATTATGTGTGTGTTTCTGGGGTCAGATCGGGATCAGTCTGAGTACTTTTATAAGCCAGAGATTAATGAATGAATAGACAACATGGAAAATTATTTCAACAGCACATTTTATAATCTATATTAATTTGTTTGGCATTAAAATTATAATGAGACGCATACTTTGACCTGCACAGGGGGACGGTGTTTTCAAAGGTGTTCATTTCTGAGATATCCAAAGTAATCCTGCACTGCTGATTTTAATTTCTTTTTTTTTTGTGGATGGAGTTTGGTGATTTCAGCCTCCTCCTCTCTGTCATTTGTGCGCTGCATGTGTGTATGTAGCACCCATTGCAGAGTCTGACAGACAGTCAGGGGAGAAAGGTGCTCATGCATTGTTTTTTTCTTCAATACCAGTAATAAACAAATATACATGGTATGATAACTATCAATCTTTATACCATGGTATACGTAAAACCGGTATACCGCTGCAAACCTACTCTGCACTGTTGCCAGTCTGGGTCACAAGAGGCTTCAACAGCACTTCTCCACATTAAGACAAGTTTTGGGGCAGATTTCTATATCTGAAAAAAGTTACATGCTGCAACCATGGTACCAAGGAACAATAAAATAAGGGAACTGAGATTCACCTAAGGAGCTGGGAGAGGCAGCAGTTAACAATAAACACTGGGCCAGTGGTTCCTCTGTCCATTGTTCTGCCAGTAAACACAATGACACAGCTCAGGGAACATATTTATATATCTGAAAAAGTTACATGCTGCAACTTTAAATTTTGGGCTCTTGAACATTACTGGAGTATTTCAGTTTTATCCTACTTCCACTACCTTTCACAGGTAAAAGTAGTACCATATATTGTTGTAGGTACCATGATCATGCCTCACATATAGGTTTGTCTTTGTGAAATTTGATCATTTGAGGAATGGTTACTGACTCAGTGTCAGCAGTGCCCAAAGTTGGACTGACTTTACCCGCTGTCAATAGGCTAATGCCTGTAACACTGAATGGGACATTGTTATTTACCATGGTACCAAGGAACAATAAAATAAGGGAACTGAGATTCACCTAAGGAGCTGGGAGAGGCAGCAGTTAACAATAAACACTGGGCCAGTGGTTCCTCTGTCCATTGTTCTGCCAGTAAACACAATGACACAGCTCAGGGAACAGTCCGCTACCAGCTGAGTGCTGGGTGTTTAACATCATATCCTGTTTCTCCTGTAACCCAGTGAGAGGCTGCAGTGACTCTTATGTGGCTATGAGTGGTTATTTGACAGTTTTACCTAACAGTTACTTTCTTTGTGTATATTTTTATACCAAACAATCAGTTGACGAAATACAACTCGCTCATATGGATTTAACTACTTAAAAATATGTAAATTAGTTAAACGTAGCACAACAACTTTAAGGGAATTAGATAAATAACATAGCATATTAATGAAAATGTAAGCTCATGTTCAGGCTCAATGACTCTGGACCTGTTGTAGAAAAATTGCTAACGTTTTCTTGTTTTGTAGTTATATTTACCGGTAGTAGGCTATGTCTCCCTGGGGTGACACGTACATGATGTCATCGGTTGCCGATGCGAGTCATAGATATTAAATATTTTTAAATTTTTTATGAGAATCACTGGCAGTTAGATCATGTTCAAATACCATTCATGATCGGCAGAACAGTCATTAGGTGTGTGCCCAGTTTTAGACACATAATTATGTTTTAATATTAGCGGTCATAGTAACTATGACAAGAGCACAGGAGTACATTAGGTGGTGTAGTATAGTAACAAAGTCCACATTAGGGGGAGGACTGTGCTGAATAGGTCCATCCATCCATGGGGGGTGGCTACAGCCAATCCCAGCTGACACTGGGCAAGAGGCAGGATAAACCCTGGCCAGGTCACCAGTCTATGGTGATGTGGTGATTCATGTAACCTAAAGGTTATGTTATATATAAACAGTGGCTTGTGGCCACTGATTGAGGCCACTGAATGAAGAATGAGCGGCTGGTGTCATCACATGTGAACATCTGGGTTAATTGGTAACAAGATGGACACCTAAGGACGAACAGTGTTTACACATCACTGTTTGGTATCACCTCAGCTTGCTTGGAACCTCACTGGAGGTTCAAACAGCATACCTAAATTCTAAGAATATGCCATTTTTTATGGAAAATTTTGTACAATATTTTGTGATTCTTATAAAAAAAATAAAAGAAATAACAACTTATAATCTTGTTTTAGAAAATCAATAAATACATTTCAGTTGCCTCATTATCATTACCAGTTCACCATCATAAAATGTTTTTTCCCCATCTCCTCTAGTGGTTACAGTACCAGTACAGTAGCTACTGTATGTGGTAGAAATTAAATTATTCTCTATTTCACTGTATTGATTCAGCAGTATCTATCTCAAAATTTCAGAATCAACTTTATTGGCCAGGTGTGTCAGACACACAAGGACTCTGGTACATTGGCTCTCAATGTGTATGTACATATCCCCATGCAAGGGGCAAGTAAACAGTAAACCGGGATTAAGGCTGTGTAATATAACATAATAACCAGTATTAACAAGCAACAAACAGTGCAAACAATGCAGAATAAGCAGTATAAACAGGCAGTACGCAATGCAGACAGACAAAGAATGGCCATTGTGATTTCATATAGAGTACTTAAAAATAGAGATCTGTATGGATCTGAATAGTCTGTACAATGTACATTTAATTCGCTGAGGGTTATTGTCCAGTCCTACTATTGTGGGTCAAGTGTTCATCAGAGCGACAGCCCAGGGGAAGAAACTGTTCCTGTGCCTGGTTGTCTTGATGTACAGTGACCTGTAATGCCATCCAGAGGGGAGGAGTTCGAACAGATTGTTAAGGCTCCCCTACACAGACAAGGGATCATTGGCTGAAACCTGAGCTTTCAGCGTTTCAGAGTAGCTCCTCTTTGCTGCTCTGATCTCCCTTGTCAGTGTGTTCCTTGCCTGGCTGTACAGAGTCCTGTCCTCACACCTGTAAGCCTCCTCTTTGGCATGACAAAGCTGCTTGAGTCTGGCTGTAAATCGGGGCTTGTTGTTGTATTTGCAGAAGGACTTTTTGGGCACACACACATCCTCACAAAAGCTGACATAAGAAGTGACAGTGTCAGTGAGTCCATTCAGGTTTGTAGCTGCAGTCTCAAATACACTCCAGTCTATGCAGTCAAAACAGGCCTGTAGCTCTGACTTAGCCTCCTCAGTCCAGCTCTGTTTTGACCACAGGCTTCATGGCTTTTAGTTTCGACAACTAAAGTCAAAACTATTGGCATGGGTGCAGAAACCATATCGAACAGTTTGTTTTAGGAAATGCAGCATAATACTATATAAACAGAATTTGAAAAGCAAAAATACTCTGCTATAACTGTGTGCTGTTATTCAGTTTTATTAGTGTAGGTTTCAAATGGTGAATTGAAACCAAACTGCTGATGAGAATGGAAGACTATCTATTACCAAAAATAGCAAATTAGATGTGATGGCTAATACTCTTCCAGTTTTCCAGACCTCCACCATCTTGTTCTCTCTCTTCTTTCTTGTAGCAGGCCCATTAAAATCATAATGAGACTGTTGCCATTTTTGGAGCTAGAGATTGTAAGAGTAATTCATCCTCCTTGCTGAAGCTAAATAATTCAACGGATGAAGGAGTTTTGGGAAAGAGGCTGGGATTGGTATTTAGACTTTAGCTGGTGGTAGAGTTACTCAAAAGTTATTCCATATAGTTGTTGTCTATATGGACACCTGTCTGAATTACAATCCGTTAGTAGCTCAGGTTTTTTGAATGTGTGCCAACAATGTTGCAGAAGGTTTCACAAAATGAACAAAAGATTTTGAAAAGATGGTGTTCCCAGAGGTGCCATTTCCATTTCAGGCACCTTCTGGAAACAGCTCAAACCATGGCTATTGTCATCTGATCTTGTTAAAATAATTTTGTATTTGCATTTTAGTATCAGGTTCAATATTAAGCTTGAAATATAGACAGAAAACCCCAAGAACATGTTTCAGGTTTTCAGAGAGAAAGAGAGAGACAAACACAAAGAACTCCTCTGGGAAAATACACAGAAGTACAATTGTTAACTCAGCTTGGACTTACCAGCAGAAGGGTTGTCATGTCTGTTTTCTGTATGCCAGGACATTAAACCTTTGCATACCCTGTAGCAGTCTTTCACCCTTCCGGACCCCCATTAAAACATTTCTAAAATTGCAGGAAAGCACTACAGTTTGATGCATCAGAACCAGATTTCCTCAGATAGACTGACACTGGATGATGATGTGAAAATTCATTACTTTGGGATTATATTAGCTTCAACTGCAGATTCAGAATGATAAATGACAGTTTTCCCTCGGGAAACAAGTAGTCCCAGAGAAGACAAAATAGACTAATGACAAAGGTGAATAGGCATTATTCAGGCCCCTGCTTCTTTTGTAGTCTACTGAAACTAAACAGGTATAACATTCTATTACCTGACTAAGACATGATAAACATTGAACAGCATAGGAAGACATTTATTGTAAATCTGAGCTATAATGAACAAATCTGCTGGCTGACCTTGCGGCCAGGTCCAGAACAGTGGATGCTATTACA
Source organism: Monopterus albus (assembly GCF_001952655.1). Lineage (NCBI taxonomy): Eukaryota > Metazoa > Chordata > Actinopteri > Synbranchiformes > Synbranchidae > Monopterus > Monopterus albus. Next base: position 1,125,114 of record NW_018128037.1, read on the forward strand.
GTAGCAGTGTACAAAATCAAAACTTTTCCCATGATTCAGGTTTTATCTCAAGAAATGGTCATTAAAAAGTTTCTTAAAGCAAACAGGATAACCTAAATTACCTCTTTTAAATGATCTATCTGTGTCATGCATTTGCATTCCTCATTCTACTTACAGTACCTGACAGTAGCATAAGATTAGTCTGGTCAGTTGCAATATCCAATCATTAACAGATTTCCAGTTAAGGTTGTTGGACCATTAAAAGAATGAATGATGGCCTCATGTATCCTTGCTTAAGGCTACTGTAACACCCCAGTTCTTTTATTGGACAGTTCTGAATAACGAAGGAGTCCATCTTTCTTCATTTAGTGTTGATTTATTTTAAACCACAAGTAAAAGTACAAACACAACCCGGGTGGCTCCCCCTTCCAGGCATCCCCATGCAGGCTGCTGGAAAAAAGGAGTCCCTGGCCACACAAAGCCTAATACATTTATAAGTTTTGGGCTAACCCCTTACACAGATGAAGTCAGTCCGCAGACTCCATCTGTTATCTAAGAGCACCACATGCTTGGAGCAGCTGGATTTTACCTAGTCATAACAAAATGAGGACACTCAATGTGTGGGTATGTTGTCACGTGGTGTGTAGCTAATCATTCGTTCAGAAATAATATTCTAACACAAGGTTAATACAGGAAAGAATTGGTGTCATAAGTAACTGTAGCTCACACTTCAGAATCAACACTCTGTCTGCTAACCTTGAAACAAAACAGACTAGAGCCGACTTCAAATATTACTAAACTACATTACTAATACATTTGATTCAACACATTAATGTCTAATAATTATCTGACTGATTTACTAATATCTAACACTACTAAGAGATCCCTCCTCACCCCTTGGAGCACAAATAACCTTGAGACAGCCTTCAAGATGGAGGACTGGAACAACATCCAAGTTCTGCTAGAAATGAGGAGCAATCAAATAAGGTAACTGGCTTGCACCCATGGAGTAAAACCATTTTTGCCACCTTCTACAATTGACCACCATGCTACCTTTAGCCCCGCCTATTTGATTTGACACAACTGTGAAGGCTCTGTTGCATTTAGATCCAAAAGTGTTATATTCTGGCTTTTCTCTTTTCCTGTATTTAATTTATCATTGAATATCTGGCTTGATTTTATGGATAACCTGAAGTGCTAAAGGAGCATGGCTTAAGTTATTTATGGTGCAGTACAACAAGTCCATAGAGTTTAATGTGGGATCAGTGCTGTGAGCCAGTGGTGGCTCAGTCAGAGTCTCCTGGTGTAAACATCAATCACCCTTTAGACAGTGAGTGATGGATTTACTCAGAGTTAAGACAGGTCATACACAAAAAGCCAGGCCTGGATGTATTGACTGATATGACAGAAGTCTGAGAGAAGCATTATACTCAAATCTTCTCCCCATTTCAATTCAGTTAAAATATAAGGCGACAAAAGCAGAAGACGAGTGTTAGGGGACAGCTAAGTTTCAGTGTACAACAGTAGCGGTTAAATACCATCCATCCATTATCTATACCGCTTATTCCTGAACAGGGTTGCTGTAGCCAATCCCAGCTGACACTGGGCGAGAGGCCCTGGACAGGTCACCAGTCTATCACAGGACTGACACATAGACAAACAACCACACACACACCTACAGCAATTTAGAGTTACCAGTCAACCTAAGCTGCGTGTCTTTGGACTGTGGGAGGAAGCTGGAGTACCCGGAGGGAACCCACACAAGCACAGGGAGAACATGCAAACTTCACACAGAAAGACTGGGCTTTGAACCTAGAATCTTCTTGCTGTGCTGCCCATAAATAACTAGTAGATCGCGTCTTATTGATTGCTCCACAAAATAGACACATCAAGAAGAAAAAGCAACTAACAACCGCACAAAATCAAGAACAAGATAAAATCATGTATATCTACAATGACAAATAAGACATTAAAATGAGCAACTTAAAGCTAAAAATTAGGCTAAAGAGCATAAGGTGGGGTGGGACTGGCGGCACAAACACCTCACAAACAGCAAAGAAGATCATCTAGCCATCTAGAAGTATGGAGGTTTGAGTGGGATAAATAGTGTGAAAACAGAAGAGGTGTAGCTTGGGTCAGTTTCTTTTAGAGGTTCCTATGACCAGATATAAACACTGGTGTGACCGTGCTTTTACTGTTGCAGCCCATAAATTGTGGAATAGTCTATCTTTTAATGTTAGATCAGCTACTGACCTCATTACTTTTAAATCATTGCTTAAAACATATTTATTTGCCGTGGCTTTTAACCCTTGTGTTCTGTTAAGGATCATAATACACAGTAGGGCCTGATGCATTCCTTTTAATCTAATTTATTGAATGTGTGTCATCTGTGTGTCTGAGTTATTGTTTTATTTTTGCACTGAATATTTTATTTATTTATCATGATTTTATTCTGTCTATGTACTTTGGTTAACTGGATGTTGTTTTAAAAGTGCTATATAAATAAATTTGATTTGATTTGGGTCAGTTCCCCCTCCCGAATGTCATATAATTACATTATCTGCATATTGTGCTTCTAAATAGTAATTAGTGAGTGAGAGCATGGCACCATAATGCATCATTTAATTTAAAGCCCACCTTTTTTGGTGGTGGGGCAATCAGAGGAAGGGAAGCAGATCAAAATGTGTCAAACACCTGTCATTTTAACTATATAAAAGATGCTTATATGCTGCACATATCCAACAGACAACGCATTGCAACATTGTCATCCCATTGGAATGGAATTTTTGTCTATCTTATGTATGTAAGTCCAATATTCACTCTCCTTTTAGGTCAGGCTCAGTCTCCACCAACTCCTGAGACAAATACCTATTTAAAAGCTGCAGTAGATGTTCCACTTTCCTGACAACCTGGCTCCTAATTTGTCTTTCGTCTGAGTGGTGTTGGGCAGGTAGCATAAAGTAGGGTTATCCGTTTGTTTGCTGCCTGCTGCTGCTGCTGCACACAGGGGTGAACAGAACACTAACACTGAATCACTGTAACAGTGCAGTAAAACCATTACTATGGGCTACAAAACTTCATAGAGCTGAGGGATAGTGCAGACTTGGGTGATAATTCTTTATGGGTCTGTCAAATCCAAGGCAGCTATCAGCCTGTAGTCATTGAATCTATTCAGTGATTTGGCAGGACAGTACAAAATCAACAATCCCTTTTAAAAATCTGCTGAAAAAATGTAAAACAGTGAATAGTCATTTGTGTAAACACTCTTTTTATTGTTCCTGGATTCCCTTTTTTAAAGCTTTTATGAAATCAAAAATCAATGTGTTCCGTTTTTTTTAATGTAACAGGCACAACATCCCTAATTGGCGCTGTTCTGGGTGTTTTCCAGGTAACTGTATTAGTGTAGCAAAAAAATACTGTATGTAAAACAAGTTTGTTTTCTGAAAAATATGTCTCTATGTTCAATCAGTTTTTCTTTGAAATGAACACATTATGAACAGTGGTAAATCACTCCTTCCTTTACCAGGTACCTCATATTACCCTCTCTCTGTGGAACGGAGCCCTCCTTTTCTACATCTGTGCATTTTGCTATGCCTCTACTCACTATATTACTTTACTCCACTGTTTTCCTGACATTCTCGCCTCTATATTTGGACATGCAGATCTATCTAAACTGCTGCATGAATTTGTACAAATGGCGAAAAAAAAAGAAAGCATAGGCAAGATTGAAGCAAATCTTACCTTCATTAAAGCCGTGGTCATGTAGCACTGCGGCTTGACCTTCATTTTTATCTTTGTCTGGCAATGCTTATTAAGCATTTAAATAATTCAGATGCTATTTGAAACAGTAATCAATAAATCAGTTAATCAAGATAAAGATTTTTATTGTCAATTCACTATATGTGCAGGACATACAGAAAAGTTGAAATACTGTTTCTCTCTCACCTAATGTTGAATGCCCATTTAAGAAACTAAAATGGAATAAAAGTAGAATAAACACAGAATTAAAAAACTGAATTCAAGTAATAAGGATAATCACGTTTATTGGCCAAGTATGTTACACACAAGGAATTTGTTTCCGGTACAGAACTGATGGCAGCCATCTGTGGCGCCACCTCAACCGATGGCTCTAACCTTCGGGGGCAACGGGCGGTTCAGTGTCTTGCCCAAGGACACTTCAACACGTGGACTGCCAGTACCGAGATTTGAACCTTCAACCTCCTGGTTGGGAGATAACTGCTCTACCCACTGCATCACTGTTGCCCCCATTTAGATAAACTAAATGGTACAACCTAATAGGCTATGATGAAACTCAAAGCCATGTGCAAACAGTGACAGTAGTGCAAATAATAACAAAAAGATTGTAATATAACAAGATGATGACTCTGCGGGTGATGCGGGTGTTAAAGATGTTTGTAAGGGAAAGCAGAGGGGTGCCAATTATTTTGCTGGCTGTTTTCACTACATGTTGCAGGGTCCTTCCGCAGGAGGCAGTAGAGCCTCCATACCACACAGTGATGACACTCTCAATGGTGCCCCGGTAGAAGGAGCGCATGATAGGGGGTGGGACAATGGCCCTCCTCAGTTTGAAGAGGAAGTAGAGGCACATTTGAGCTTTCTTGGCCAGTGACGTGGTGTTGATGGTCCAGGAGAGGTCCTCAGAGATGTGCCCTCCAGGAACTTGGTGCTGCTCACTCTCTCCACTACAGCATCTTTGATGGTCAGTGGTGGATGCTTTAGATCTCTTTAGTCTTCCCCACATTGAGGAAGAGGTTGTTGTCCTTAAACCACTGTTCCAGTTGGCACACCTCACTCCTGTAGTTGGCCTCATCATTGTTGGTAATGAGGCCAACTATAGTCGTTTCATCCACAAACTTGACAACGTGGTTGGTGCTGTAGGTTGGCACACAGTCGTGGGTCAGCAGTGTGAAGAGCAATGGGCTGAGCACACACCCCTGCGGAGGCCCTGTGCTCAGCATGATGGTCTTGGAGATGTTGCTGCTGACTTGCACATTTTGTGGCCTCCCTGTTAGAAAGTCCAGCACCCAGTTGCAGAGAGAAGTTTTGAGTCCCAAGTGTCCAAGTTTTTGTGTAAGCTGCTGGGGAATGATTGTGTTGAATACTGAACTGAGGTCTAGGAACAGCATTTGCATGTAAGAGTTTTTTGAATCTAGGTGGGTGAAGGGCTGGATGGAGAACAGCAGTAATGGCATCTTCTGTGGACCTGTTTGACCTGTATGCAAACTGAAAGGGGTTATGAGAGGGATGAAGTATGGACAGATATAAAATGTGGCTGTTGGGTGGAATTTGATTTGTTTAGTCTCTTGTTTTAGGTTTGGATCTTTTGACAGGCATCCATCACACCATCATGGAAATACTCCCAGTACTCTTTGCTGGATACCTCCACTGTCCCTTGAGATCTTTGGCTTACGTTATCTACAGTAGATGGTCACATTAGCTCAAAACTGACTTCACAAAATGTTGCTAAAGCTGTTAATATTCTCTTTGATTTGTTTTGACTTGCACCATCTCTTGAGGGTAATATCTACTTTAGTGGCTAAATGCTCCACAGTTTTTACCGGCTAATTGTTAACTTTTGTATATCTGTCTGCTTTATTGATGAAGGACAAACAGCATAATGTGGGACATATCAGAGCAAATTTAAGAGTTAAGTGTGCTAATTGAAAATGTTGCTGCAGGTCAGAAAACCAAACATTAAACTAGATGATGCTGAGATGCTCTACGGAGCTGAGAACATTAGATTTGACTGACAATTCTCTGTGAATTCATTTGTACCAATTACCACTTTTACAGTATACACATTTAGTCATTTGATTCATTGCATAGTCTAAAGGTATTCATTTTAGGTAGATTTGCTTTAACATTATCATTACATACTCCTGTTGTTCTCAACTCTGCTAACTTTCTGTTTTAAGCTCTGCTACTCCAAGCAGAGCTTAATAAGCCCGATGCCAACCCAGCCAGTTCGCTACTCCAGGTACAGCCTGAAACCTGCCCTGATAACTCCTCTACTCCAGCTAAGTGCATCCTGCTCAACACCTCTCCTGTAACTCGGCTCCTCAGTAGTGTCATTCCAGCTTGACGCTTCTCTGTCTTCTCCACCACTCCAGTACAGCCCGGCTAGCTCCACACAAGTCTGCAGCTATCCTGTCTCCCCTGTCAGTGAGACCCAGGCGCTGTTCCACCTCTGCCTTGTCTGCTAGCCAGCCACCAACCCAGCTCCACCAATCATTGCTGTCCTTACGCCACTGGCACTGGCCTCAGTTACCAGCCTGTTACCAACTCGACTACGCCAGGCAGTTCTTCCCTGGTGCTGTCCTACCTTTCCTTCATTGACCACGTCACCTTTCTGCCCAACATGGTCAGCATGGCCTGCCCCAGCGCAGCTGCTTTCCTGCGCTGCACCCGGTCCCTCTCCTGAACTGTGTTCCCAGCTAGAGTGACCTGCACCTGTCTTCCCAGCTTCCCATCTGTGTCTCCTGCTGCCTTCAACCTGTACATGTTTGAAGTAAGCTCTATTGGGACTGTTTGTTTTCATTTATTCTCTGAACTTGTGTACAATAAACTTCTTAAAACATCCCAGAGTTTGAGTCCAGAACCTTGATTTCAGACCACTGGTGTTAACACTGTACTTATGTGAAGTTGTCCATGGATTGCAATAAATCAGGATTCTATGTTTTCATTCAGTTAGAGCATATGTCAGAAATGAACATCACAACAAACTTGGCTAATGTAACCTACTCTACTTTGGCAACCAATTCCACAACCAGTGTGCTGGCATTGATAAAAAAAAAAAGTTTAACATCCAGTAATAATGGATATGCATAGTGCTTCATTATGATGTGTTAACTGTGGCCCAAATCCAACAGTGAATGCTAATGCTAACAGGGTAGACAAGAAGGTTCTTCAAGTTCTTCACCTTGCACTTCAAGAAATTTTGATGGATATTCCAAAAATCTCTTAGCACACATAGTAAGTGATAATGAAAATAATCATTTGTTACAGCCTTAACTCTAACCTTGTCCCTAGTCATAATCCTCCAACATCTCTCTGTTAAAGTAAGGGCTAAACAAAATGTCCTCACTTGCCAAAACTGAACTCTGAAGAACCCAATCTAACACTTGTCCTCATAAAGATAGAAGCACATAAACACATGCACTGTCAGACAAACTTGTGAGGACACTGCTGTACTGTATGATCAGCTTGGCATCATGTCTAACCTTAACATTATCACTGAGTTACTGGGCTATCTGTTCTTCTTTTGTCTCCAGCTGGGCATAATGAGCAGTGAAAGACTGCAGTGGGCCACTTCCCTGAAAAAATGAGCAGAAAGTGGAGAGAGCCCTCCCTGCTGCAGATATATTCCCTGATAGGGTGACAACTTGCCTTAAACTCACTTTCTCTTATCACATCTGATGTGTACAGGCATAAGAAAAGGGAAAAAAAAGGCTCATTGATCCCAATCATTTATTGATTTATGTGAAAAGTGTTTCTGGACATTTTGATTTCTGACATTTCTAGAGGCAACATACAGTGGATATAAAAAGTCTACACACCCCTGTTAAAATGCCAGGTTTCTGTGATGTAAAAAAACGACA
>NW_018128037.1:1133092-1140902 GCF_001952655.1 Monopterus albus
TTCATAATTCCCTCCACCTTGACTAAGGCCCCAGTTCCAGCTGAAGAAAAACAACCCCAAAGCATGATGCTGCCACCACCATGCTTCACTGTGGGTATGGTGTTCTTTTGGTGATGTGCAGTGTTGTTTTTGCGCCAAACATACCTTTTGGAATTATGGCCAAAAAGTTCAACCTTGGTTTCATCAGACCATAGCACCTTTTCCCACATGCCTTTGGGAGACTTCAAATGTGTGTTTGCAAAATGTAACCGGGCATGGATATTTTTCTTTGTAAGAAAAGGCTTCCGTCTTGCCACTCTACCCCATAGCCCAGACAAATGAAGAATACGGGAGATTGTTGTCACATGTACTACACAACCAGTACTTGCCAGGAATTCCTGCAGCTCCTTTAATGTTGCTGTAGGCCTCTTGGCAGCCTCCCTGACCAGTTTTCTCCTTGTCTTTTCATCAATTTTGGAGGGACGTTCAGCTCTTGGTAATGTCACTGTTGCACCATATTTTCTCCACTTGATGATGACTGACTTCACTGTGTTCCATGGTATATCTAATGCCTTGGAAATTCTTTTGTACCCTTCTCCTGACTGATACCTTTTAACAATGAGATCCCTCTGATGCTTTGGAAGTTCTCTGCGGACTATGGCTTTTGCTGTAGGATGCGACTAGGAAAATGTCAGGAATAGCCTACTGGAACAGCTGAACTTTATATGGGGTTAATCAGAGGCACTTTAATTGATGGCAGGTGTACTGAGTCCTATTTAACATGAGTTTGAATGTGACTGTTTAATTCTGACAACAGTCACAGCCCCCACAGTAAGAGGGTGTGCACACTAATGCAACCACATTATTTTAGTTTTTTATTTTTACTTCCCACTGAAAAACAGATTTCAGTTTGTTTTCAATTGAGTTGTACAAGTTATAGGTCACGTTAAAGGTGGCTAAAGTTCTGGCATTATTTATCTTGGTGTCGTTTTTTTACATCACAGAAACCTGGCATTTTAACAGGGGTGTGTAGACTTTTTATATCCACTGTATGTAGTTAATAAACAATCGGTGGCAAAAACATTGTGGTGGTGTTCACTTAAATCCAGGGTATACTGCTGAGTATAATACTGTACTGTATGTCATTATTGTCACAAATCACAAGCTAGTGATTATATCATGTCATATCATGACTTGTCAGTAGAATGGAAGGCAGCTTGCAAGAGCTGTTTATGTCTGGCATTACACTCCTGCCTAACTCACATCAGAATCAGCTTTATTGGCCAGATGTGTTGGACACACGAGGAATTTGACTCTGGTACATCGGCTCTCAATGTGTATGTACATATCCCCATGCAAGGGCCAAGTAAACAGTAAACCAGCATAAGGCTATGTAATAATCACCTTTATTTGGCCAAATGGGGGGTTCAGTGTCTTGCCCAAGGACACTTCAGACATGTAGAATGCAGACACCAAGATTCGAACCTTCAACCTTCCAGTTGGGAGACGACTGCTCTACTCACTGAACTATCGCCTCCCCCAGTATAACAAAATAAGCAAAATTAACAAGCAACAAACAGTGCAGACAAGGTAAAATAAGCAGTATAAACAGGTAGTAAACAATGCAGCAAGGAATGCTCAATGGTATAAGTAAGAATAAAAAGATAGAGTACTTAAAAATAGAGAGCTGTCTGCACCAACATGTGGACTTTCCAACGAGAGGAGACAGCACACTGGACCTCGTGTAGACCGCATGCAAGGGAGCCGACAAAGCCCCCCCTCCCCCACCTGGGTCTCTCTGATCACATCACCATCATACTAAGACCTGCATACAGACCGAGAGTGAGAGCCATTAGACCAACACAAAAGGAGTTACGTGTGTGACCAGAGGGGGCTTCTTATGCTCTGAAGGACTATTTTGACACTACAGACTGGGACATTTTCAAACAAGCAGCCACTCATAACAATTGCATAGAGATAGAGGAATACACTGAGGCCGTCACAGCATACATCACAAAATGCATTGATGAGGTCACTTACTGCAAAAATATCACTGTTCGTGCCAACCAGAAGCCATGTATGACAAGTGTGGTTCACAGACTCCTGAGGGCTCAGGATGCAGCCTTTAGGGCCGGTGACACCGCAGGCCAAGCAATAGCAAGAGCCAATCTGTCCTGTGGATTCAGGGAGGCAAAATGCCAATACAGCAAGAAAATACAGTACAATACAGCAACAATAGAAATGCAGAGTCTCTGGTGGGGCATCCAAACCCTCACAGGCTATAAACCCCCACCTCGAAACTGTGATAGTGACATCTCTCTGCTGAACAGCCTCAGTGACTTCTTTGGCTGCTTTAAAACACAGAACAACACACCGGCACAGAAGACCACTCCTCCCAAGGGTGAGCAGACTGTGTGTCTGTCCGTAGCCAGTGTGAAGAAGACCCTTTCCAGGATCAACCCACGCAAGGCAGCTGGACCAGATAACATACTCGGACAAGGACTGTGCCGAGACATGATGTCCTCATGGTCATCTTTAACATCTCTCTGAGCCAAGAGGTTGTTCCCATGTGTTTCAAGGCCACCACAATAATTACAATTCCAAAGAGGCCCCACCAAACCAGTTACAATGACTATCTGCCTGTAGCACTGACCAATTATTATGAAGTGCTTAGAGTGGCTGGTTATGCAGATCAAGTCCATCCTTTCTCCCTCTCATGACCCCTTTCAGTTTGCATACATGTCCACAGAAGATGCCATTACTGCTGTTCTCCATCCAGGCCTCACCCACCTAGATTCAAAGAATTCTTACGTGCAAATGCTGTTCCTAGACTTCAGTTCAGCATTCAACACAATCATTCCCCAGCAGCTTACACAAAAACTTGGAAACTTGGGACTCAAAACTTCTCTCTGCAACTGGGTGCTGGACTTTCTAAAAGGGAGGCCACAAAATGTGCAAGTCAGCAGCAACATCTCCAAGACCATCACGCTGAGCACAGGGCCTCCGTAGGGGTGTGTGCTCAGCCCATTGCTCTTCACACTGCTGACCCACGACTGTGTGCCAACCGTAGTGGAGAGAGTGAGCAGCACCAAGTTCCTGGAGGGCACATCTCTGAGGACCTCTCCTGGACCATCAACACCACATCACTGGCCAAGAAAGCTCAAATGCGCCTCTACTTCCTCTGCAAACTGAGGAGGGCCAGTGCCCCACCCCCATCATACGCTCCTTCTACCGGGGCACCATTGAGAGCGTCATCACTGTGTGGTACAGAGCCTGTACTGCCTCCTGCAGAAGGATTCTTCAATGCATAGTGAAAACAGCCAGCAAGATCATTGGCGCCCCTCTGCTTTCCCTTATGGACATCTTTAACACCCACCTCACCTGCAGAGCCATCAGCTTTGCTGATGACACCTACCACCCCTCTCACTCCCACTTCAGACTTCTGCCTTCAGTGAGAAAGTACCAGAGTCTTCAGGCCCACTCCACCAGACTTACAAACAGCTTCATCCTCCAGGTTGTGAGGATGCTGAACACTGTTCACTACCTCCCCCCCTCTGCCCCTGAACTGTGACCCACCACAGAACATAAAAAGACTACCTCTGCTGTTGTGCTCTGTTCAGCATATTCCTCCTGTTTGTTATATTACATGTAAATCTGATGCTGACTGTTTTTTTACCATCCTATATGCTGCTGTTGGTCATTTGCACTACTGTCCATGTACATTTCATAAGCTATTGTGCATCTCATCACCAATGCCCCTGGTGATGCTGACCACCTGGTAGTCTTCTTGTTATTATCTGCACTACTGTCACTGTTTGCACATGGTTTTGAGTTTCTTCATAACCTATTAGGTTGTACCATCTAGTTTATCCTTATTACTTCATATTCTATTTATTCTGAGAAACTAATCATAAGAAAGCTACATTATAATAAATTGATTATTAACAGTTATATTATTATTATTGTTTTACTAATGGTGACAGCAGGCAAGGAACACCAATCCCTGTGGAGTGAGATGATTCCTAAAATCCATCTGTTCCCAGTACAGGTTCAGAGGAAACAAGAGCACTCAGAGAGTGCATGTACCTCCGCCAATGAGCGAATGTTGTGCCTTGAAGACAGCCAATAAACCTTTATTTGACCACCTCAAATGTAATTTAGGCTTTACATGTTCATTTAGGAAATCCCAATGAGACAGACTGACAAAGGGGAAGGCAACATTTAACTTACTTTTTTGCTAGTTAGTGATACAGCCGTGGGCTGGTGCACCCCTATCAATACCAAAATGCCAAGTTGTCTTTACAACCTGATGACATAGTGAAATAGGGTAATTGGGAACCATATTAACAAGCCAATGAAAAAAAAACTCTGAACTGAAACTGAAGAGTTGGTGATAATTCTTTCTAGATCTGTTACTATAAGAAACACCTGTCACATCACACCTAGGCATTTGATCGTTTCCTAATACAAAAGCACCCAGAGAGCACATGTACTTCTGCCAAAGCACAATATTGTCTCACACAAATGGGTCCCTTGTGAAAACTGAGGTCCAGAACAACACAAAATGTGTCCTAATATCCTTGATTCAGATCGGATCCATCTTTTAGGGTATGATTGGCGGTTATACTGTGCATCTTACCTGAACATTTCAGGGTTCTGTCTTCATTATGGTAGGTAGGTACTTTATTGATCCCATGTGGAAATGTCTGGGCCAAGTTATGGCCAAAAATATGTGTTAAATGGGATTTTCAATAGGCGGAATGGTAGTTAGCATTGTAACCTCACAGCAAGAAGGTTCTGGGTTTGATCCCTGGCTGACGCGGTGCCTTTCTGTGTGGAGTTTGCGTGTTCTCCCTGTGCCTGCATGGGTTCTCTCCAGGTTCTCTAGCTTCCTCCCACAGCTTAGGTCGACTGGTGACTAAATTGCCCATAGGAGTGAGTGTGTGTGGTTGTTTGTCTCTAAGTGTCAGCCCTGTGATAGACTGGTGACCTGTCCAGCATGTACCCCACCTTTGTTGGCAAACTTTTTAATATGCACTTCACATGAAGTTTGCAACATATTATAAAGTATGAACATAATATGAAAATAATCTCATATCACTGTATGAGTGAAGTGTATTATCTAGAAACCATAAGGTCTGACACAATTTAAGTATCTAAACAATGATATGCAGTTGGTCTGCGGTTGTGAGGCCGGTTGGATGAACTGCCAAATTCTCTGAAACGCCTTTGGAGATGGCTTATGGTAGAGAAATGAACATTCAATTCACAGGCAACAGCTCTGGTGGACATTCCTGCAGTCAGCATGCCAATTGCATGCTCCCTCAAAACTTGCGCCATCTGTAGCATTGTGCTGTGTGATAAAACTGCACATTTTAGAGTGGCTCATTATTGTGGCCAGCCTAAGGCACACCTGTGCAATAATCATGCTGTCTAATCAGCATCTTGATATGCCACACCTGTGAGGTGGATGGATTATCCCGGCAAAGGAGAAGTGCTCACTAACACAGATTTAGACAGATTTGTGAACAATATTTGAGAGAAATAGGCCTTTTGTATACATAGAACAAGTTGTAGATCTTTGAGTTCAGCTCATGAAAAATGGGGGCAAACACAAAAGTGTTTGTTAACCAGCACAAATCTAAATTGTATCCATGCATACTAGCTCTACAGTAAGTGTGTGTGTAATTGTAAAGGAGTTTTTATTGTTGACTGTAGTGTTGGATCCATGGTCATATTTATAATGATGTTTGTTCTCTTGTATATTGCTACAGTGGCTCTGAGAGCTCAGTGCACTGCTGCGTAACAAAACACATGTAAATAAACAAAACACTAGCAAATTAAAAAAACAGTTTCACCAATTTGACAACAGATGTGCAGCATTTAGAAAATGTGACAAATACTGAAAAGACAACCAAATACAAAAACACTGCAAATGGAAATATTATGAAAAGGAGCCACAGACAAAGAGAAGGACTGTTTTTGAACTTTTTGGTAATCTCATCTGCTACACAAGCACATAGGTCACAACACAGACTTAGAGACTCTTTTTATCAACTGCAAACCTTTCTATTCTCCCCGAGAATTTTCGAACTTCATCCTGGTTGCAGTCTATTTAAAACCGAACGCCTATGGACTCTCAGATCACTGTATGGTCCATCTTATTCCAATCTACAGGCAGAAACTTAAAGTTGCAAAGCCTGTGGTCAAAACAGTGAAGAGCTGGATTGAGGAGGATAAGTCAAAACTACACATCAGCTTTTGTGAGGATGTGTGCATGCCCAACAAGTCCTTTTGCATGTAATACAATAGCAAACCCTGGTTCACAGCAAGACTCAAGCAGCTTTGTCATGCCAAAGAGGAGGCTTACAGAAGTGGGGACAGGACTCTCTGCAGCCAGGCAAGGAACACACTGACAAGGGAGATCAGAGCAAGAAAGACGGACCAGGTGTCGGTCAATGACTTTTTATTTTAAGACTAAGTGTTCTTTCTGGCTTTTGACTCCTTACCTGACACCAAAGGAGAGCTGCACAAGAATTCCTATATACCCAGGCTGTCTGTTTATGCATAAATGGCAAATAAAAATCTTGAATCTTATCTGTGTGGACCAGCCTCAAAAACATCACTGGCTACAAGAAACCACCCTTCTCGGCTGAGGGGAGCCATCAACTAGCAGACGACCTGAATGTGTTCTACTGTAGGTTTGACAAACAACACTCCCCCCTCACCCTCCCCACCTCAGACTTAGCAGCTGCTCCCCCGACAATCACCATCCTTCCCTCCAGCCCCCCACCTCTAACAATCTGTGAAAAGGATGTGCATGGCCTCTTTAAAAAACACAAGATCACAAAGGCACCAGGCCCAGATGGCATGACCCCCTCCTGCCTGAAAGCTGATCAGGTGGCCCCCATCTTCACACACCAGATCAAATTGCATGCCCCAGCTGCTGGGGATAGGGCAGAGCATCCCCTATACAACACTGGAGAGTGTGTTCCAATTAGAGGGGAATCACACTTCTTAGCCTCCCCGGGAAAGTCTATGCCAGGGTACTGGAGAGGAGAATCCGGCCGACAGTCGAACCTCAGATTCAGGAGGAACAATACTCGGGGATAGGGCGGAGCATCCCCTATACAACTCCTGCTTTGTTGATGGTGGAGAAAGATGAATGGGTAAATGAGACAGTTTGATAGAAGGATGATTGTAATAATGAAATAAGAATACTAAATAAAATAAAACAACAAAGAAATAAACCTATAATAAGGGTGTAGTTGAGGTTAAAAAGTTCTGATAGCCTGGGGAACATACCAATACCTAAATATTTAATGTTGCCAGCATGGAGTGGGAGGGGGGCAGTCTTAACACACAAGTAACACATTTTATTCATTATTATGAAAGTCACTTTCGACCGATAGTCGAACCTCGGATTCAGGAGGAACAATGCAGTTTTTGTCCTGGCCATGGAACACTGGACCAGCTCTATACCCTCTTCAGGGTGGTGGAGGGTTCATGGGAGTTTGCCCAACCAGTCCACATATGTTTCGCGGATCTGGAGAAGGCATTCGCAGCGCCCTGTGGGGGGTGCTCCGGGAGTACGGGGTCTGGGGCTCTTTGCTAAGGACTGTCCGGTCCTTGTACGACTGGAGCAGGAGCTTGGTTTGCATTGCCGGCAGTAAATCAGACTTGTTTCCGGTGCATGTTGGATTCCGGCAGGGCTGCCCTTTGTCACCGGGTCGGTTCATTACTTTTATGGACAGAATTTCTAGGTGCAGCCAGGGGCTGGAAGGAGTCTCGTTTGGGGACCACAGGATCTCGTCTCTGCTTTTTGCAGATG